>NC_081553.1:93569878-93652378 GCF_963082655.1 Stomoxys calcitrans
AGACCGATTTGGACTGCACTTGGCACAGTTGTTGAGAGTCATAACAGATGACTATACGCAAAATTGCAGGCAAATCGGATAAGAATTGCGGCTTGTAAGGGCTCAAGAAGTCAAATCGGGAGATCGATTTATATGGGAGCTATATCAGGTTATAGACCGATTTAAACCCAACTTGACACATTTGTTGAAAGTTACAACGGAACACTATGTGCAAAACTTTAGCCAAATCGAATGAAAATTGGAGCTTCCATGAGCTCAAGAAGTCAACTTGGGAGTTCGGTTTGTATGGGAGCTATATCAGGTTCTTGACCAATTTGGACTGTATATGATACAGTTGTGGGAAGTCACTGCGGAACACTATGTGCAAAATTTCCAGGGGCTCAAGAAGTCAAATCGGGAGATCGGTTTATATGGGAGCTTATATCTAAATCTGAACCGATATGGACCATTTGCAATCCTACCTACATCATTATTAAGTATCTGTGCAAAATTTCAAGCGGATAGCTTTACGCGTTCGACTGCTATCGCGATTTCGACAGACGGACGGACGGATGGACATGGCTAGTTCTACTACTTTCTACTTTGCGGGATCCTAGATCAATATTTTGAGGTGTTACAAACGGAATAAAAAGATTATTATGCCCCATCCTATGGTGGTGGGTATAAAAATTGTTTGCATATCTTTTGAATGTTCCTATGTTCGTATAGACTTAGATTTATTTGCAATATTCAGATATTTTAAATGATCATATGGTGGAAATAGTGCACTTTATATTTCAATATTAGAAAGGGGATCTGCGAGGGATTGCCCTGCCGCTGAACAACACAAAGCGGCATGTAGCGCCATCTGATAATATGGGGTCTCGAATGGTAGGCAGAACCAATCTGATATAAAAATATGCCGTCAAGTGTTTGGAGGTCATCCTGTTTCCTTAAACCACCTATCATGACAATGAGGATTTTACAAGTAGAGTACGAACCTTACTTTGAAGAAGGAAGCTTTTTTAAAGCTAAGATTGTGAAGCCGCTATGGAACCACTCTTCCTCAGGACACTGGACATTTGCGGTGTGGACAATTCCTCCTTAGGTGCTTCACTAGCTGCTGCCGATATCTTTCGGTTGAATATGCACTGCATTCAACCGAAAGATATCGGCAGCAGGAAACGTCCAAACCGCAAGTGTCCAGTGTCCTGAGGAAGAGTGGTTCCATTGCTTTCTCACTTGCCCCTGGATGCGTACGGAAGCTCATCATTACAAGATCTAACAAATTTGTGATGATGAACTCCAGACGGAATCAGAAGACGAAACTACCACAATATTGGTGGAAGTTCTGAATCCTGGCTATGGCACGGTTTCCAGAGATAAATCTCCACCATTGTAAGGCCGCTTCGGTATCATTAAAGGTCCTCCAAATGGCAGGGGGATTTGACGTGGTTCTTATCTAGTAACCGTGGGTGTGTGGAGCAATGGTTCGTCGACTAAGAATTCCGGGATTTAAACTACTCAAGGGGATGGGGAATGGGAGACACAGAGCCTGTATTCTTCCAAAGGGAAATTTAAATCTTTTTCTTCTTCCGTCGCTAAGAACTGAAGATTGAGTAGTAGCCAGCCTTGAAATAAATAAGTCTCATTACTGGCAGGCTTCCCTATATATGGCACATGATTCTGAGATGCAGCCTTTAAATCTTAAGTTGTTGGTTGAAGCCGCTTTTGTAGGTAAGAAGAACCTCATTGTAGGAAGTGATGCTAATGCACATCACCAGACATCGAGAAGCTCGGATGTCAACGAAAAGGTGAGCAGATTATCAAATATATTATAAGTTGCAATCTGGCGGTCTGTAATAAAGGGGATAAACCGATCTTTATTACCAGGAACAGGCAGGGGGTACTAAATATTACCTTTGTATCAGAAGATATAAGCGCAAAAATATGCGACTGGAAAGTGTTGGATGACCACAGCTTTTCTGATCATCGTTATATTTATTTCAGAATGGTAGGAAATACTGCAATGGTGGTCCTTCGGTTAAATAGAAGAAAGGCGGATTGGGATAAATTTCGGAACAAATTCTGCACCACTATCCCTTCTACCCCAGAAAAGGAAGTGGGAACTGCGCAGGATATAGACATAATGTTCAAGCAGATCACGAAGACCATGAATGGCTCGCCTACGTCGGCATATCCTAGTGCCCCTAGGCCAAGGGGCATACAGCGACCGCCATGGTGGACCCCAGAGCTGGTTTGTCTAAGGAAGGACTGCAGAAAACTCTTCAATAGAGCGAAAGCCACAAGAGCACCACACGATTGGAACTTCTATAAGGCTGAGCTAAGAAAATATAAGGACGAGCTACCTTGGAATATAGCCATTAACAATATATTATTGTCTCCAGAAAAAAAATGCTGGTGACGAGGCAATTGCGGTTAGATGAAGTTTTAGGAAGGTCTACGTGCAACAGCGAAGTGGGCCAACGAAAGTGGTCTAGGTATAAATTCCTGCAAGACAGAAATATTTCTTTTCAGCAGGGGATACAAGTTGCTTACAGTAGCACCTGTATCCCTGGGTAGAGAGAATATTCCATTTACAGAAAGCGAAAAATACCTGGGTGTCTTGCTGGAGAGGAAATTGAGCTTCAAATCTAACATTTTGGAAAGGGAGAGAAAGGCAACTCTTGCCCTATACACCTGCAAGAGAGCCACTGGTAAAAGTTGGGGGGTTTAGACAGCGTGTAATGTCACTGCAGTTGTCAGACCTATAATGCTATATGGTATTGTGGTCTGGTGGACGACACTTCAAAAGTCCACCACCGGATCCAAAGGATGGCTTGTTTGTGCATCACAGTCGCACTGAGGACGACACCATCTGATGCACTGAATTTAATGCTGCATCTTATGCCCCTGGACATTGGGGCTAGACAAATTGCATCGGCCATTGCCGTGAAGTAATGGGAGCTTTCTCATTGGCCATATGGCAGCTACGAACAATGTGTTATCCTTGATACAATGTCCGATATTCCAGGCAGTGTGGATAACACCCCACCTGAGCCGCTTTTTGATAAAAGGTACTATACCACTAATCCTGATAGAACCGATTGGAAAAACGATATCCCTTGTAACAGAAGTTACATAGACTTCTATACGGATGGTTCCAAAATAACCGACGAGGTGGGCTTTGGGGTGTACTCTAAAGATCTAGAACTGGTCATATCGAAAAGACTACCCGACCACTGCAGTGTGTATCAAGCAGAGATCCTTGCAATTAAGGAAGTGGTGTAATGGCTAAGATATAATGTAATAACAAGGATTGGCATATCCCATCAGACAGCCAGGCAGCCATTAAATCCCTGGAGAACATATTTCTGAACACAAAAACCCCCCTCGACTGTCGCAGATCTCTCAACGTGATATCTGAACAGTTCAAAATTCACCTGTTATGGGTGCCGGACCAGGGAGTTGTAAAGCGGACGAGTTTGCGAGACTAGGAACAACCCTACATATTCTGGGAATACTGGAATCTGTGGGTATACCTCTACCGACATGTAAGCTAAGCTTTCAGGACCAGGCCCGAAGGACAACGAATGACATATGGTCATAGATGGACAACGAATGATAGATGATAGAGGGGGCTGTGAGGATTTCAAAACCATGTGGCCCTAATCTTGACTTGAAGAGGTCCACCGCTTTGCTGTCATTGGAGAACATATTTCTGAACACAAAAACCGCCCTCGACCGTCGCAGATCTCTCAACTATTGGGTTGCATAAAAAGTAATTGCGGATGGCTTAACAGTTCAAAATTCACCTGTTCTGGGTGCCGGGCTAAAGAGATACCCCAGGGAATTGGAAAGAGGACTAGCTTGCGAGACTTGGAACTACCCCACATATTCTAGGGATACTGGAATCTAGTTACATGTGAGCTAAGCTTTCAGGACCAGGCCCGAAGGACAAAGAATGATATATGATCATAGATGAGCAAGGAATGATAGATGATAGAGGGGGCTGTGAGCATTCCAAAACTATGTGGCCTAATCTTGACTTGAAGAGGTTTACCGCTTTGCTGTCATTGGCTAGAGCGGACGTCTCAGTCATTGTGTCCGTCATGAAAGGTCACTGTCTAATCGGAAACCATGCTGACAGACTGAAGGTCACCAGCTACGACTTTTGCAGAAGCTGTGAGGACACCGAAGAATAAGAGACTATAGAATACCTTCTGTGTGTGTCCCGCACTAGCAGTCAGAAGGAGTTCCCCTTTAGGTTCTCATTTCTTCGAGATCCTGTCTGATTTAGGGGATGTGATCACTCGTAAGTTATTGGAATTTTTGAAGCGGTGGTTCAATGGTAGGAACTAAAAGGCATCTTCCTTCTTCTGTTCCTGTGGTATCACAATGGACGAAAACGACTAAGCGAGTCTGATGGCAGACTTCCACTTAATCCTAACCTAAACTATTGTAGAAGGCACAGCGTGCTTGGGTGACAAGGTATATACTTTATAGGATCGGAAATAAATATTTCGCTGTGAGACAAACGGGTTAACAAAATGAATATACGCTGTCCATCGGTGGTGGTTATAAAAAGACAATTTAGGGTATTGCGAGGTGCACCAGGCCAGCTAGTTGAACATATTGCCAACCACATTGGCACTATTATTACATGATTTAAATTAAAATTATCGTTATTCCCTGTATATCCAGTCTTATTGTGTATAACTCCACTGTGCCTAAACTAGTTATACTATTTGACTTCTATCTAGTGAGGGTCTGACGACTTTAAAAAAAAAAACCCAAACTTTATGTGATTACTATTAGATCGTCCTCCAGCAGGAATTTGTGAAGCCACCACACCACAATGGTCATGATGATGATGATGATGATTGCACTAAAGTCTTATGTTACAAATGCCTTTGCCACTGGATCACATGCTTTTAAATCCAATCCACGTAGAATTGTTTATACGAGTACTATGTTTAAGTCGACGGAAAAAGAAAACAAAAAAAGAATGTTTTCAACAAACAAACAAAGTACGCAGCAATGTTGTTGAAAACTTTTGCTAAAATATTTTACTTTATTTTATAAACATAGAAAGTTAAGTACCAAAAACTCTTGTGCTGTGCTTTTTATGCGATTCAGGTTTCACATGCGAAGGTGTATAAATTCTACTCCCGCTAGTAACCAGCATATGCTTATCAAATTTCAAACCAACATTCCTCCCACTCAAAAAAAAAAAAAAGACGCAAACTCCAAACACACATATGGCAAACAAAACACAAAACTCCCCAAAGATAAAAGTTAAGGACTTTGTTGCACTTTTCTACAATATGAAATCTTTTGTATCCATCTATTCACTTTTAAGAGAATGGAATATAACCGAGAAGTATCCACAAACACAGATAACTTTGGGTTTCAAAGCATTTGCTGAAATAATAGTTTAGGGATAAACAAACAAAAATGCAAGCTGCTGAATAGGATGATGATTTTACATTAGCAAACCTTCGCCATAGGATGTACTTTGATTTCTTCAAGCCAATATTATCGGATATTCAAATGGATATTGAACTTTAACTTCTTTGATATGAGTTGTGAAATCCATTAAAACGTCTAAGCCATGTAAAATATTGAATATCTACACACCGACCATTGCTGAAAATATACTGGTTTTAAAACTTTGTGAGAAATCTTATTTCAAGCTAATAGTCACATTGTCTTCTTTTCTCTCATTCTTTGTTCTTTTATGCACCAAATATGTTATAAACATAGTAGATTTTATTTTATTTCAAATTTCTATTTATTCTTTGATTAAGTTTTTGCTCCTTTGTCTCCATCTAGCAAACATCCCTCCTTATGACCCGCATTAACCAATTAATCTAATTTGAGCTTGTATTCGTCGCACACCCCCCGCTCCCAAACATGATTGGAACATTTCCTTTACTGATGAAACAAAGTGTTTCGGCAAATCCTTCATTTCCGAAATGTTTTATGCAGGCATTATAATTAATTATGTTTTAATTGTTTATAACTGCGTGTCCTTTTGTACAACAGTCCAACGCCTTTAGGCTTAATTAAAGGGCTCTTTGTGAAGTAGAAATAAAATAATAAAAACAAAGTGTACACGCTAGCCATACTAATGTATTTAATAATTGTATCCCTCCCACCCAACCTTTCAACCAACTAACCTTCAAACTTTCCAAACCACCTACAACCCAACTACAACAAAAAAAAAAAACCCGGAAGAGCCATACATAAGCTCCCATTCATTTCATCAAAGAAGAAAAATGGACAACCAATAATTAAAGCCGTATTTGGCATATTATGTGTAAGGTAAAATAAGAGAAATATTACAAAAGACACAAGTTTTTGAGAAATAACATACAATACCATCCCAAACATCAAAAAACATTCATTTAGTTCGGCCATATCAAACATAGGTAGCCAAACAGCATGGGTTTATATATTTTACTCAACTTTGTCGACATACAATGAAAAATGATTCTCGAGGGATATAAAAGCATTTCTGTTTTTGTACCCACCACCATAGGATAGGGGGTATATTCATTGAGTACTAAGTACAAATATTTCTGATCGACTTTAAATTCTAAGACGATTTAGCGCTGTCCGTCTGTTCGTCCGGCCGTTCGTCAGTGTGTCCGTCAGTATATTTGGCACAGACCCGTATTTCCTCCACGCCGGTTAAGTTTTTGAATGGGCTAAATTGGACTACATAACACTCGAATTTATTGTCCGATTTCGCTCAAATCTGTCACAGTGAATTGCATTATGGCCTCCGATATCTGAACTGAATATAGTCCATATCGGTTTATATTTACATATAGCTGTCTCATAGGCCGGTCTTCCGATTCAGGGTCTTAATCCCATAACAGTCGCTTTATTACCTGATTTTCTGAAACTTTATTAGGCCCGTCGAAATTCGAACCGAGTATGTTTCAGATGGAACAGTATTTGGATATAGTTGCCATATAGATCGATCTTGCTATTAAGGGTTTTAAGCCTATAAGGGCTTAATCTTTACGGACAGTAAAATTGCCATAACGGCAATGACAACGAAGACAGTAAGGTCACGAAATGTCTTGCAGTGAAAGAAGGAGATTAATGCCTTCTCTGAGGATGGCAAAATCCGCATCGTTTAGATGCCGGGCCATAACAGAGTAAAGGGGAATGAAAGGGCAGACGATTTGGCAATGAAGACCAGAGGATTGCCGCCAATAAACTTGGTTAACCCGAAGCCTTTCGGGTCGACGCAATCCCATTTAAGGGCGTAGGCGATGAATGCGCATGCAACCCTGTCAAACAGCGATCGATATGACAGCGAAAATCCTATGTGTGGTATCCAGATCGTGACGAGGCTTTTCCTGAAAGGAAGTAAGAAGGATGTCAGTTAGCTATTGGTATCATAACGGGACACATAGGACTACGAGCTCACTTATGTAAAATCGGTGCGGCAAGTGATAGCATGTCTAGGGCATGCGGGGAAGATGATGAGATGTTGGAGCATTACCTTTGTCATTGCCCAGCTGTCGCGTCTAACAGATACCGGCACTTAGGTGGGGACACAATACCAGACATCAACCAACTTAGGGGCGTGGCATGGAAAAAAATTAAGGATTTTGTAAGTAGCACGGAATTCCTAACTTAGATTTTCTTTTTATTCCCACCACCATAGGATGGAGGTATACTAACCTAGTCATTCTCTTTGTAACATCTCGAAATATTGATCTGCGACCCCATAAAGTATTTATCTTCTAGATCATCTCGACGTTCCGATTCGATCTAGCCATGTCCATCCGTCTGTCGAAATCACGATAGCGCTCGAACGCGTAAAACTAGCCGCTTGAAATCAAGCATACATACTTAATATTGATGTAGGTCGTTGGGGATTGTAAATGGGCTATATCTGTTCAGATTTAGATATAGCTCCCATATAAACCGATCTCCCGATTTTACTTCCGATTTGGCTGAAATTTTGTACATAGTGTTCCGTTATGACTGCTAACAACTGTACCAAGTAGGGTCCAAATCGGTCTATATAGTCTGAAGTAGCTCCCATTTAAACCGATCTCCGAATTTGACTTCTTGAGCCACTGGAAGCCACAAATTTCATCCGATTTTGCTGAAATTTTGCACATAGTGTTCCCTGACTTCCAACAACTGTGACAATTACAGTCTACATCGGTCAATAACCTTATATAGCTCCCATATTAACCGATCTTCCGATTTGACTTCTTAAGTCCCTGGAAGCCACCAAATCCGACCGATTTAGCGGTAATTTTGAAAATAGTTTTATGATTTCGAACAACTGTGCCACGTACTGTTCAAATCTGTCTTTCTTATAAACCGATGTCCTGATCTGACTTTTTGAGCCCTTACGAGACACTATTTTTTCGGTTTTGGCTGAAATTTTGCATGTGGTGTTCTATGATGACTTTCAACAACTGTGCCACGTACGGTTCAAATCAGTCTATAACCTGATATAGCTACCGTATAAACCGGTCTCTCGATTATCCTTAGAAGCTTTAATTTTGCTAGTCTGACAGAAGTTTGGTATGTGGAATAAAATTATGCCCTTCAACTAGATTTAGTTCGTATAAATTTTTAGCAAAATTCCTGGTGGTAGGTTCCAAAGATTCTGCCCGGCCGAACTTAGCACGCTTTTACTTTTTCGAGGTTACCTTTAAGTTTTTAGAGTCCACAACAAGCCGATTACTGGCTTAGGTGTATGTCTTTAGTAGCGTGGGGCAGATTAATATCTGCACCTTCTTTTCAACCTAACCTAACCTAAGCCAATAAGAGACACATTTATTGCCCACTTTTGCTGAAATTTGGACAGTGAGTTGCACTACTCATCTATTTGTCTGAACCAAACATGGTCCAGGTCGAACCACATATAGATATATCTGACTTATAGACCGATCTGGCGATTAAGGCTATTAAGTTCACAAAATCCTCATTTATAATCAAGGAGTAAAATCGGGTTATTGGTTTATATGCGAGCTATGTCTGATTATAAACCGACTTGAACCGTACTTGGGATAGTTGATGGAAGTCATAACAGAACACTATATGCAAAATTTTACCCAAATCATACAAAACATGTGGGTTCCAGAGGTTCAAGAAATCAAATCGGAAGTTCGGTTTATATGGAAGCTATTCAGGTTATGGACCGATTTGGGCCGTACTAGGCACAGTTGTTATAAGTCACTGCTGAAGAAATTAAGAAATTTTTTGCCAAGTCGGACAAACATTGCGGCTTTCAGGGGCTTAAGAAGTCGAATCAGGGAGATAAGTTTATATGGGAGCTATTCAGGTTATAGACCGATTCGGACTGTACAAGGCACAGTTGTCGGAAAACACAACAGAACATTACATGCAAAGTTTCACCCAAATCGTATCAAAACTGCGGATTTCAGGTGCTCAAGAAGTCAAATCGGGAAATCTGTTTATATGAGAGCTATATGCAAATCTGAACCGACGTGACACATTTGCAATCCACAACGACCTACATCAATAGTTAGTATCTGTGCAAAATTTAAAGCGGCTAGCTTTACGAGTCCGACCGCCATCGAAGAAGGCATATATATTTCATAATGAAAATGGTAAAACTCGTAATTTTTATTTTAATTAAAACACAATAACATTTATAATTTTTCAATTTCAGCAAAAAATTGCTCTCTCAATGAGAAAAATTGCAAAATTGCAAATTTTGCACATGAACATTCCATAAGGACACAGGGGCAAAGTTCTCACATATCAATGGGTGCAGTTCGATACAAGTTTTAAGCTCAATGATAAGGGGCATCATTTTTAAAGCCGAGTCCGAACGGCGTGGCACAGTGCGACACCTCTTTGGAGAGAAGTCTTACATGGCATAGTACCTCACAAATGTTGCCAGAATAAGAGGGGAAAACCACCGCTGAAAATTTTTTCTGATGGTCTCGTCAGGATTCGAACCCAGGCGTTCAGCGTCATAAGCGGACATGCTAACCTCTGCGCTACGGTGACCTTCAATCTCTCAGTGGTAACAATGTTAAAATGCGAAAGAGGGCTCTCTCGCTGTCAAGGGGTATAAAATGGTAGCATTTCTTGACATTGAAGGTGCTTTCAATGACATAAAAACGACGCCAATCAAGAAGAAAGTTTATAAACAACTTACTTACTAAAAGATGCATTACGACAGGCTTGGGATCTATGGATCTAAAAGGATAGGTTAGCAGAGGAACACCTCAAGAAAGCGTAGTGTCTCCTCTACTTTGGAATATAGCCATTAACAATATATTATTCTCTGGAAAAAAGGTGTAAAAGTGGCAATAGCAGTTAGGGGTAAGTTTCCCAGCACTCTAAGAAATATACTTCAGGAAGATCTATGCAACATCAAAGTGGGCTACCGAACGTGGTCTAGGTATAAATCCGTGCAAGACAGTAGTAGTTTTTTTCAAAAGGAAATACAAGTTGTCTACAGTGGCACGTGTCTCCTTGGGGGGAGAGAATGTTCCATTTACAGAATGCGCAAAATACCTGGGTGTTTTGCTGGACAGGAAATTGAACTTCAAATCCAATATACTGGAAAGGGCAAGAAAGGCAACTCTCTTCCTATACACCAGCAAAAGTGCCATTGTCAAAAGACGGGGGCTTAGACCGCGTGTTATGCATTGGGTATATACTGCAGTTGTCAGATCTATAATGCTATATGGTGTTGTGGTCTGGTGGACGGCTCTTCAAAAGTCCAACTACTGCTCAATACTTAACCGGATCATCACAGCCGCACTGAGGACGACACCGATACATTGAATTTAATGCTACATCTTATGATTCTGAACATTGTATCTTCTCAAATTGCAGCGATTACTGCCGTGAGGTTAAGGGAGCTTTCTCTTTGGTCGGCGACGGACACTATGTTATCCTTTATACAATATCCGATGTTCCAGTCACTCCCAACTCTGCACCTGTGGTATGCTATATTTATGGTTTTAGGTTGGATAGGAGCAGCTGTCTTTGTTTAGAATTTAGTTAGAAGTTAAGGCTTAGCCTTCTGTGTTTTTCAGGCAAGGACTATGTTTTCGATGCAGGATATACTGACCGGTTAGATCTCTGGCAATCACATGTTGAGATTGGTGAAAAGATGTAACAAGCATCTTGTCGCAAACTAAAGTTAGCCATGTAATGGAATCAATGACCCTGCCTTGGTGCGAGCTTCTTGGTAGGATAGACGCCTTTTACGCAAGAAGAGCATGGGCTGTAACAGGGGTTAGGTTAAGTTTCTTAGGCTTCTGGCGGGAATGGAACCAACGACCCTTGCACTGGTAATCCAAGCAATCTACCAACTCGGCTACCGGGGCAGGGGTTGCATGGTGAAGAAAATCGGCGCCAATGCAACTTCAAGTCTATGGCGTCGCGTTAGACGGGGGAAAGGTGAACATCTGCAGGCTTTGCGGGGAAGAGGAAGATGCAATAGGGGTTGAGGCATAGGACTTTTATTCTGGTTTGGAAATCTCCTCATTCTGAAGTAATCGTAGAAATATTGGTCTAAGAACCTGAAAAGAGTATACTAAGTACCACGTCCATTTAGAAATGTCCGGTCGCTTGTCGAAAGCCCGCTGACTTTCAAAGGAGTAAAGCTAAATCTAGGTCCGTTAGGAGTGTAAATGGACCAAATCGGCCCACGCTTTTACAAATATATAATTGTCATATAAATCGAACTCCCGGTTTTAAATCCCTGGAGAACGTACTTCTGAATTCAAAAACCACTCTCAACTATCGCAGAACTCTCAACGGAACGGTAGAACAATTCAAAATTCAATGGTTCTGCGTGCCGGGCCACAGAGATATCGCAGGGAATTGTAAAGCGGACGAGCTTGCGAGACTAGGAATTATCTTGCACATTCTAGGCGAACTGGAATCTGTGGGTATGTCTTCGAAGTCTTCAGGATCAGGGCCGAAGGGCGAAGAATGATAAATGGTCACAAAGGAGGGACTGTAAGCATTCCAAAACCATGTGGCCTAATCTAGACTTGAAGAGGTCTACCGCTTCGCTGTCACTGGCTAGAACAGATGTCTCAGTCATTGTGTCCGCCGTAACAGGACACTGTCTGATTGGAAAACATGCTGACAGACTGAAGGATGCCAGTAACGACTTTTGCCAAAGCGGTGAGGACGTCGAGGAAGAAGAGACTATGCTGTATGTGTATCTCGTACTGGCAGTCAGAAGGAGTTCCACTTTAGGTTCTCATTTCTTTAAGAACCTGTGGGATTTAGCGGATGTGAACATTTGCAAGTTGTTGGGCTTTCTAAAGCGATCTGGGTGGTATAACGATAGGAACTAGAAGGCATATTCCTTCTTGTGCTCCTGAAGTATCACAAATAATCAAACCTACCCTAGACTATTAGGAAGTATATGGGCAAAATTCAAGTGCCTAACTAAACCCCTTTTGAAAGTTCGCGTGCTTTCGAGAGACATACGGACGTACATGGCAAAATCGACTTAAAATGATAAGACGATCAACAATATAAGTAATTTGTTTGCTCTCAGATCAATATTTCGACGAGTTACAAACGGAATGACGAAATTAGTATACCTCCGTCCTATAATGGAAGGTATAAAAATATTTATTTAAGTGTTTTTTATTTTGCTGGTAAAGTTAAAAGAATACGGTTTGGTGTCTACATATGTTAGCAACAGAGATTCTGGGCGGAGTGGAGCGTGCAGTGGGCCGAAGCAGACCAAATTTTTCCAGAGCAGGAGCGACTTTTTTAGTACCTGAAGCAGAGCGGTTTCCATTCTTAAAAACCGCTCCTCTCCGGGTTCTATAAATGTCGCTTCCGCTCTGGCAAAATAAGGCCTGATCCGGTCCGCTCCACTCCGCTCCGTTCCGAATCCCTGTTCCTAACATATTTAGACACCAAAGAGTATTCTTTTAACTTTACCAGCATAAATGCCAAGTAAGTCCAACTTCGCATCAAAACAAGGTTCTTGAAAGAATTATAACAGTCGGAATTTAATTTTTTTTATCAAATTTAAAGGCATTTCTATTTTCCTCAGACCAATTTGAGATTTTCTTGGCAAATATAACGAATTCATTAGAAACATTTCAATGCCTAATCGCCAAAATTCGGAGAACTTTTAGCTATTGCCAGCGGTAGGAAAATTGCTTTTATCCCAAGGCCTTGGTTAAGTATCCCTATGTTTGTCTCAATTTAAAATAAAGACTTCGCTCTTGTCTACCCCATAACCATCTCTTACCATAACCATCAAATGATGATATGTACCCTAAAATTTCCGACAAAGTCAAGTGCTGTTTTTATACATCACAAGATATTAGATATGACGATATTTACATAATATTTCAAATTTACCTTTTCAAAGAATAAGAAAATATGTCTTCTTTTATAATTTTCATGAGCTGTTCCTTTATCCTTCTGTGGAATAACTTGGCATTCTTTGGAAAGAGGACATACAAAAAATTTGCCTAACAATTTTAAAAACTTGTAATGGCCATACTGTTGTGCGCTCTTTTTAAGGAATTTCCCATTGTTTCCTCTTCGTGGCGTCTCAGGCATGTCATTTGCGGAAACAGACGAATGGACAAACAACCAGGAGAGTTAAACGGGCCCACGATGAAAGATAACATTGTTTATTTGCCCTAATTTATGCTACGGATTGTGCCAACTAGCGTTCAACACAACTTGTTGTTTATAATGTTGGTCTGGCTATAGCGGTTGGTGTTTTGCCTGTTGGCCACTTTAACCCACAACACAAATTCGAAGGAAAGCACACAGCTAAACAAAACAAAAAATTACACAAAAGCCAATTTCTTGTTAAGATAATAAACAAAGCTGTAGAAAGGACAAATTGGTCAAAATGATGCAGATAGAAATCTCTTGCCAGCGGTTCACCAGATGCTTCTTTGGCATCGCCACCATCAAAGCCACTGAACTTAAATTTAGATAGTCTAAATAGACAAATTAAGCTACAGTGTAGACTTGCCAAGTTATTACGCGAAATATGTAATAAAAATTCGTAAAACAACTTATTCAACTAAGCAAGGTGGAGAAGAGTAGACGGCCAAGGAACTTCCAAAGATACAGAGACTGACCTGCGTTGGGATCACAGGTACGTTCAGAGCCACACCGCAGGCGGGTCTGAAGGTGCTGGTTTGGAGGCTGTACTAAATTTACAACCTGTTGCGGTATATATTCGGGGCTGTGCCGTAAAGGTAGCGCTTATGCTTGGCATGGCGAGAGAAGAAGAAGACGGTCACTACTTCATTCTGGAGTCCAAGGATGCAGCAGGAGTCATATACTATCTATCGACGTCAGGATTACGATGGCAGGTCTGGAGGCATTGGTTTAAAGGCTTTGCTGAATTTACAACGTGTTGCCGTATATATTCGGGGCTGTGCCGTTAAGGTAGCACTTATGCTGTGCGAAATTAACATGACGAGAAAATCAGGATGACGGGGGTGTTAAGATCCACACCGCAGGCGAATCTGTAGGCGCGAGTGAGGAGGCGATGCTGAATTTACAACCTGCTAAGACGGCGCTAATGCTGTGATTGCTTGGCATGTCAAGAGAAGAAGGACACGGCCACTGCCTCATTCTGGAGTCCATGCAGGAGGTAGGCTGAAAAGGGTCTCAAACTGCCTATCGCCGATACCGATTCGAGAGAGGTTGTTCCGTATTCGCTTTCCCGGAAGGGAGGGGTGAGAGGCGGATGCTGTGTTGGAGTTGGATAAGACCTCGTACTTCACTGTCGGCTCCAAGATGGAATTAGGGACGGGACTGACGGTTTACTGGGAGAAACCCGACATCGCTATGTCAATTAGTTTTCTGGACGAGTTTATGGCCTTTTAGGCGGAGGTTTGTGCCATTACTTTGACCGCTAAAGGAGATCCGGAGGATGAGCCAGACACCTTCGAAACTCGAGATATATGTGGAAAGTATGGCTGCCCTCAAGGCCTTGAATTCAAGGTCGAATTGCGTGGCGGAGTGTTTAAGGGCCCGTTCAGGGTCCTGTAATGGCGCTTGCAGGTTGAAATTTTTCTTTTTGAAATAGGTCGTTATTTTGAATTTGAATATGATTTTCTGATTCAACGCCATCTTCATGTGGATATGAGTAGGATTGGCTAATAGTATTTATCATATAGTTGACGTTTTTCCCCTCATTTGTTTTTTTGGATTTTACCAGAAATTGGAAGGAAAACGTTATCCAAGAACGTTACCGAGGTTTAATACTGGTAGCAAACTTTGGACTCCTTCATTTGGTTTTCTAAAGCTATCGTGGTAAATCGCGAGTGTAAAAGTTCAATTTAGTAACTTGGTGAAAGTTTTTTTTTTAAAGTGAATTGACGTTTTTTTTTATCCACATTGGTTTTTATTTTCTTTGTGTTGCTTACGAACAAGACACTTGGTGAGTTTTTTTTTGTTCTCGTTTCACTCTCTCGTTATGAGAACAATTTTTTTCGTTTCTTTCTTTTTTTTTCCGATCAGTGCCTCCTCTTAAAAATTCCTACCATTTTTGGACCATTGGGTCCCATAGAAGAGCTTTGGAGGCTTTCCTCAGGGCTGCCTAAGCCCACAGGATTTTTTGCCTTTTTCTTGCCACCTTTATGAGGTAATACTTTCCCTAACATAATCAAATAAAAGGCTCCCTTTTGATAGCAAAAAAAAAAAAAAAAATTCAATTTTTACATAGGTTTCTACATATTGTATATTCACGGCACTGTCGAGCACCGCAGAAAAGAAAACCACCGATTGAAACCTGTCCTCGGCTCAGTTCCCTTTTTCTTGCTTCTCAGCAAAATTTTATTGTGGTTTGCTTACACTGGAAACACTGGAGAATTCAGTCTTCTATTGTCGCTGCATCCTACATATCGTCTCTAAACACAGGGGTTCGTTGCCCGACGAAGAAATTAGACCGGATAATATGTGAGATTCGATGAAAGTGTGTAGTTTTATGGCCTGGAAGCCCGAGAATCAATGAAAAGTGGTATAGTTTCGACATAGAAAGCCTGCCAATTAACCCCCTGTCCGTAATCGAACAACAGAAAAACGTACGATTGTTTCGTGATAATTACTGTGAACAAAACTTAACATCTAATAACTGCCTGGAATTATTTTTCTGCCCATCCAACACATAGTATTATATATTTCTTTTTAAATTTTTATATTACTTTTCATTTTGTGAGACAAAATTATAAAATAGTTTTTCTTTAGTATGTGCTAATTTTGCTCGGAGTTGGTGTGATTTTTCTAATAGGTTTTAAAACGGGAAAAAGGTGAACAAGAAATATTGCAAAATTTGCAAAAAAAAAAAAAGAAAGGGAAAAAATCTGAAAACATAGAATTTAAATAATTAGAGTTGTGAGAGAAAAATTTTGTTGGCAATTCTTGTCCTTTTTTTTTTTTTTTTTTTTTTTTTTCTCCTATTTTTTTATTTCATAAGGTTTTTTTTTCATTAGTTTTTGCCGAAATTTTGTTCATTTCATTCCCTTCCATAAAGTGTTATTTTACCTGCAATTTATTGTTGCGCAAAATTCTAAAAGCATAGCAAAGATTTGCGAAAACATTTTTTTTTTGGCATGATTACAGTGATCCCGTTTGTTTGTTGCCAAAGAGCACAGGTTGATACACAATCAACATTACATTTGTATAGCTATGCTTTTTGTCAAGACTGTTATTTACAGACCATGTTGACTAAAGTCCATAATGTTGCAGAAACAATGTGTTCTTGTGCTTTGCGTTTATAAGTATGCGTGGTGTTTATAAACATCGTTGGAAACAAACCATGTTGCGATATATTTCTCTCGCAACATGTTGCTATGAGTACTGATCATTTTAAACCATTACAACGCAACAATTTCTCTCGCAACACAATGTTTAATTACATGCAAGATCTTCGATCAACATAAAACAGAAAGAGCGGACAAACACGAAAGCAACATTTCTCTCTCGCAACTTTAGGCATTCAATCACCTTTTGTACACAGCACCATTTCAGCCATCCCAGCAACATTTCTCAAGCTGTCGTCAACATTGATACTCTCCTAGATCCAGTTCTGAGAAAGGCCTTTCAACGATGGACCCGATTATAAAGAAGAGAACAAAGTAAGTCATTGATCTTTTCTATGTTGCTTTGATATCATTATTTTTTTTTGGGATAAAAACAAATGCTGCTGATCTAGTAAAAGGGTGATCAATTTTGCATTACATTTATTATTTTTTTTTTTTTTACTGCCGGTTTGTTCAAGTTTTGAATTTTTTTTTTTTTCATTTTCAAAAAAAAAAACGAAAAGAAAAACACAAGGCAAAAATTTAAAAATAACTAAAAAGGAAAATAAGATTATTAATACAGAAAATAAAACAATTTTTTTTATATAACAATTTTGCTAAAAATTACCACACACCAGTCCGGGGATAAAACTAAAAATACGAGTGTACTTTTATTTAGTTTTTTTTCTCTACACTTGCGTATTTACTTTTTTTCTCTCATGTATGCAAATAAGGATCAGTACCATACCTTGCATGAACAGGTTGATTTTCATTATTATTTTCATTTCTTTACTACATTAATATTAATTTTTTTTTCTTAATTTGCTTTAAGCTTGTTTTATATCTTTTTCTTTATTTCTTTTGTTTTTTTTTCAATTATATATTTTGAATTTCTAAATTGTCCTGAAAAGTTCGTATTTTTATGATTTTTTTTGTAAATAAAATCAATATGAATTGTGCTTAAATTTTAAATATTTCTGGTTGGTTTCAAACATTTAGCAGTAGGGCTTGCTGGTGTGGGCTTGGGATCATAATGACAACCCTTCTCTTATGGACGTATTTTCGCATTATGATCATGGTTGGGTGGGCATCTCTGGCAACAGAACATCATGTTGCTATAAACCATTTGCTGTCTAAACTATCTTCCTCTTTCTTCGCTGTATCTGTCCGCTACTTTTGTATCTGTTGGTTTCTTTCTTTTGCTGTCCAGCCAAGAGATACGCACAACACACAAAATAGTCTGATGCACGCAATACTGAATGTATTTGTGAGTAACAATGAGCGGAAATAACTATAGTGGAGTTTCTAACCCCCCCATTCCGACGAGCAATAAGGCCGGTGGAAAGCGTGCATTGCCTCCACAAGTTAGCTACCACCATCTTCCGACTTCTTTAAATGTTATATGTTACAGTCCATGACTCCAAGATGGAGTCAGGGACGGGACTGACGGTTTACTGGGAGACATCCGACATCACTATGTCAGTTAGTTTGCCGGACGAGTGCACGGTCTTTCAGGCAAAGGTCTGTGCCATAACTTTCACCGCAAAGGAGATCCGGAGGATGGACCTGCCACCTTCGAAACTCAGGATATATGTAGACGGTATGGCTGCTCTTCAAGGTCAAATGAGGTCGAATTGCGTGGTGCAGTGTTTAAGGGCCCTGAACGGACTCATGCTATTGACGTTGTGTTGGCCTGGGTTCATGGGCACATTGGTGTTCTGGTAAATTAGAATGCGGACGAGTATGCTGGGAGAGGATATGTCCGCGGTAGAGATTTGCACGTGAGTCGGGAGTAATCGTGTCATGCGTGAGTCACGTGATTCGTGAGGGAAATCAAAATCTAATTATGTTGTCGTGCGTAAATCACGACTCACGAGAAAATTCCGAACCACGTAATAACACGACTGTATATGGTTATAGACCGATTTGGACCGAGCTTGGCACAGTTTTTAAAAGTCATAACAGAACACTATATGCAAAATGTCAGCCAAATCGGATAAAAATCGCAGCTTTTAAGAGCTCAAGAAGTCAAATCGGGGGATCCGTTTATATGGGAGCTATAGCTTGTTCATCAGCGATTTGGACCGAACTTGACACAGTTTTTGAAAGTCGTAACACCGCATACAATATTTTAGTCAAATCGGACAAAAATTGCAGCTTCCAGGGGCTTAAGAAGTCAAATTAGGAGATCGGTTTATATGGAGTTATATCAGGTTATAGACCGATTTCAACCATACTTACCACAGTTGTTGCAAGTCATAACAAAACACTAGAAAACAAAATTTCAGCTAAATCGGATGAAAATTGCGGCTTCCAATGGTTCAAGAAGTCAAATTGGGAGATCGATTTATAGGGGAGCTTACTTCTCAAAGTTGTTGAGAGTCATAACAGAACACTATGTGCAAAATTTCAAACAAATCGGACATAAATTGCGGGTCATGAAGTCAAATCGAGAGATCGGTTTTTATGGGAGCTGTATCCAAATCTGAACCGATGTGGCCCATTTTCAATCCTATCAATATAAAGTATCTGCCCATAATTTGAAGCGGCAAGGTTTACGTGTTCGACCGCTATCGGGATTTCGACAGACGGAAGGACGGACATGGCTAGATAGACTCACTACATGGCTAGATAGACTCACTATATACACTTTATGGGGTCCTAGATCAATATTTCGAGGTATAAAATCATGCTGCAATGGTAGTCATAATGCTTCAAGGGTTGCTACTATAATTTTGTTATGCCATTTTCCGCACTATAAGAAGACTATTAGTTTTTCGCTTATTTTTCTCCCATTTTTCGCCGACGTTTGCAAAAAAAAAAATGTATTCGCTAAAAATATTTTTTCAACCGTGAATCGCAAGTTTTTGTCAGTCGCGAGTGGGTAAAATTGTTGTCTCGTGAGCGTGCGTGAACGTGAGTAGACATAAAAAAGGTCGAGCGTGAATAATGTTTGTGTCTTGAGAGCGTGAATGAAAAATTACTCACGTGCACATCTCTAATCCACGGAAGCAGACCTGTGGCCTGTGTTGTACACGTGACATTTTGTCGGTCTACTGACCATAGTAGAGGAGATGGCCAGTCCGGAGGCGGTGGTGAGATGGTAGTCTGTGGATCGACGCCGGATTGCCGAGGCACTCAGGCCAGGTGTTAACCGGAAGAGGCAGTTGCTGGCCCTTGTTAAGGGTTCACTGAGTACGATTACAGGAGTCATAACCGGACACTGCGCAATAAGCCATATGACAGTCCACAGCGGCTACTGTGAACGATGTCTTTTTGAGGGTGAACGCTCGTGCTCATCATAAGGAGTCGATTCCATCTTGGCGAACTGCAGATGTTTCTATGGGGAGTCTCCTCAGATGTGTAACGGGCTTGTTTCGACGAGGGGCGTGATAAAGTTTTCACAAATGCGTGAGCATGACAACGCTACTCGTTCCGACTTGTTCGCACCTTAACGCTGATTCTTTGGCACACTAACGCTACTTGTTCGCATTCTACCGCGACTTGTTCGCACCCTAACGCGACCCGTTTCGACTTGTTCGCACCCTAACGCTGATTCATTTGCATATTTACGCGACTTGTTCGCACACTAACGCTGATTCAATCGCACACTAACTTGACTTGTTCGCACCCTAACGCTGATTCATTCGCACACTAACGTGACTTGTTCGCACCATAACGCAACTCATTTCCACTTGTTCGCACCCTAGCGCGACTGGTTCGAACTTTTTCGCACCCTAACGCTGATACGTTCGCATACTAAAGCGACTTTTATCGACTTGTACGCACCCTAACGCGACTTGTTCGCACTCTAACATGACTCGTTTCGACTTGTTCGCACCCCAACGCTGATTTGTTTGCACATTTACGCGACTTGTTCGCACCCTAACGCTGATTCATTCGCACACTAACGTGACTTGTTCACACCCTAACGCTTATTCATTCGCACACTAACATGACTGGTTCGCACCCAAACGCGACTTATTTTCACTTGTTCGCACACTAACGCGACTCGTTCCGACTTTTGCGCACCCTAATGCTGATACGTTCGCATACCAAAGCGACTTGTATCGACTTGTTTGAAACCAACCTAACGCGACTTGTTCGCACCCTAACATGACTCCTTTCGACTTGTTCCCACCCTAACGCTGATTCGTTCATACTCTAACGCAACTTCGTTCGCACTCCAACTCTGTTCTTATCTTTTCAGTTGCCGGCCGAAATAGTGGTACTTACCGAAATACATGACTTAGCGAAATAAGAGCCCTGAATTGGCCAACGATCGGACGAAAACCGAGATCCAACCGAAACCCCGACCGAAATGAGAGCCCAATCATCTCGACCTGTCCGAATACTGAAGAAATCTACCGAAAACCGAATCTACCGGATCGAGTGGCTCAACTTCCGAAACCGGCGACTACCGGCAGAAGCGCCTCACCGGCCGACACCAATCACTACCCTGCACCTTAGAGCTCAGCGCACCATCGTTAGTTATACTAACTGAAGTATATTATCAACGAAACCTATATTGCGATCCTAAAAGGAATACCGTAGCGCAGAGGTTAGCATGTCCGCCTATGACGCCGAATGCCTGAGTTCGAATCCTGGCGAGACCAGCAGAAAAAAATTTTCAGCAGTGGTTTTCCCCTCCTAATGCTGGCAACATTTGTGAGGTACTATGCCATGTAAAACTTCTCTCCAAAGAGGTGTCGCACTGCGTCACGCCTTTCGGATTGGCTATAAAAAGGAGGCCCCTTATCATTAAGCTTAAACTTGAATCGAACTGCACTCATTGATATGTGAGAAGTTTGCCCCTGTTCCTTAGTGGAATGTTCATGGGCAAAATTTGCATTTGCATTATTTAAGGTTTGTGGGTCCTTAAAGGTAAACCATGGACGTCTGCTGGTCTACCTCAGCCGAAAACTAAACCACTTTTAAACATCTTAAAAGCACTGCTCATTAGAAATCAAAATAAACACTTCGTGCGCTCACGAATCTAAATATGGGATCGGCTTAAATGGAATTTGTGAGTAGAACAAGACTTATACGAACCATGATTGAAACTGATGTGAGAAGTGGCATTGGGTTGCCTAAAAAGTAATTGCGGGTTTTTTAAAAGAAAGTAAATGCATTTTTAATAAAACATAGAATGAACTTTAATCAAATATATAATTGCCATTTTGTTCGATAACCTTTTGCCATCTTCCTGGCAAATTTTGTATTCCACGCTCATAGAACTTCTGGCCTTTATCTGCAAAAAACTGAACCAAGTGCGATTTTATAGCCACATCATTGCCGAAAGTTTTACCATTTAAGGAGTTCTGCAAAGATCGAAATGGTAGTCTGATGGTGCAAGGTCAGGGCTATATGGTGGATGCATCTGGTCGCTTCTCCTTGATGGATGTATTCAATTTGTCCAATTGTTGACAGTAAACATCCGAATTAATCGTTTGGTTCATTGGAAGCAGCTCAAAATATACCACACCTTTCCAATCCCATGCTTGGACCATGATCGTTTTCGACTAACGTTGTTGTAAACAATCCATTTTTCATCTCCAGTTATGATTCGTTTTAAAAACTGATCGAATTCATTGCGTTTAATTTGCATATCACAAGCATAGATTCGGTTTGTTAAATAAATTTCTTTCAATACATGTGGTACCCATATAAAATTGACGCCAAACAAACAAATGTAAACAAAATTTCGCGCACTTTTTTTCTAAAGCAAGCTAAAAGTAACAGCTGATAACTGACAGAAGAAAGAATGCAATTACAGAGTCACAAGCCGTTGAAAAAATTGGTCAACGCCGGCTATATTACTACTATATTACCGACAATTACTTTTTGGGCAACCCAATATTATAACCCGATAATGCAAATTTACCCTTAAAAAAATCCGTTAAGGAACAGAGTCCGATTCAAGTTTTCTAAGCTCAATGACGTCGAGTCCGAACCTCTTTGTGGGGGAAATTATTCCATGACCTCTATGCATGACAGAGTATCTCACAAATGTCGCATGCATTAGGAGGGGGAAACCACCTCGAACAATTTTATCTGATGTTCTCGCCAGGATTCCTACCCAGGCGTTCAGCGACATAGGCGGTTATGCTAACTCTTGCGCTACGGTGGCCTCCTAATAATAGCAATAATAAATTCGCGAATATTGTTTTCCGACAATATGCTCTTAAGTTTACCTTACGGCAATTGAAATATCAAAGCTGAACAGGCTTTTTAATATGCATGCATTATGAAATGCTTAACTATGGACTTTGCATCTTCTTCTTTCCAATACGAACTAATTCAAAGACTTCATACAGAAAAGAACACCAGTAGACTGGAAGAAAACTACACATTACCAACTCATAAGTTAAATTATATTTTGTGCGATTTAATGACATTCTTTATAGGAAAAAAACGCCGAGAGTGAGTTTGAGGATTTGGCCAGTATAATACTTAGCCATAAACAATGTAATTTCATTATGAAAGTCATTAGAAATAAACTCTTCCATGTGGAAGAATGCGTTCGTTGTAGAAGCTCTTTGAGGGAGCATATTGTGGGGAACTACTCCATACCTACAGCTACAGCTTTGACATTTGAAAACTTAGACTGTTACAGGCATTCTTTGGCATACTCGTAGTGGCATACTATGATTATAGTTAAAGTACTTTGGAGCTTTTGTACTTTTATACTTTAGCAAGAAAAAAAAATTACTATTGTCAATCGTACAAAAGCCTGTAGTTGTAGCAGTAGCAGAAATAGTATGTGGCATTTCATTTGTTTGCCATGTTTGCTTTCAAAATATTGTGGCACTTTATTTTCACATTTAATATGTTGAATATAGTATTTACATATAATAACTTTTGAGGAAAGTTCAACGAATTGCCTGATGTGAAGAATGTTTGTTATGAATGAATCACATTGTCCCATCAACATCATTGAGACAAAGTTGAAGTGCACAGTAAAGTAGTAAAGGGAGTGACAATGCCTTTTTTTCAGTTTGTTGATTCTATTTCTAAGGGCTGTCTAACGGATGGATAGTCCTAATGCAGGTTTTTGCCCATATAAAAAAAATAATGACAATGTGTTTTTACGAAAACAGTAAGCTTGTTTCGTATGAATGAAAGACGTCGGAATTAAAATTAAATTGTTTCTTAGAACTAAAAATTTATAAATAAATCCGAACAGGACACAAAGCAAAGACTCGAAATACAACGGACAAAAGTCCTTTATTTTGGCTCTTCTAAAACATACCGTTTCGCAAACCAGTGAGGTGTACATCTATTATTACGTTTGATGACTCTGAAATGAATTCAAAGTTGTAACATTGACAAATAAGCTTAGCTTATACCCACCACCATAGGATGGGGGATTTAATAATCTAACCAATCCGTTTGTAACACTTCGTAATATTGTGCTACCATTTTATATAGAATAAACATTCTTAATCGTCTCGACATTCTGAGTCGATCTAGCTATATACGTGTGTCCGTTCTTCCGTCTGTCGAAATCACGATAGTGGTCGTTAAGCGTTAAGTTACATAGATTGAAAAATGACGGTACTTTGTCAATACCGCCTGGTATTATTTTATTCGCGTCATTGGTAAAGATTTTTAATACCATTTGGTATCAATTCAATGCCAGACAAAGTAGGCTATCAAGAATTGATGGCGTCACATTTATATTCTTGTCACCGCGCCAGAAGTATTGTTGAGCTTTGTAATTAAATATTGTCGTCATTATAAAATATTTCAACAATTTGAACGCGTAAAAAACTGTTCAAAAACTCGAAAGCGGTGAAAATCGAAATTTTACAAATTCTACGGACATTCTAAATACATCAAAAACATATTAGTCAATTGTCAATTGTTCAATTGATGTTGCGTTGGTGTATTTGTATGAAAGCCATTTTTGGGAATCGATGGATATGGAATCAAGTGCTGAATATAAACAGCTAAGGTTGGTCACGGTGTAACATTATTTTTATACCCTCCACCATAGGATGGGGGTATACCAATTTCGTCATTCTGTTTGTAACACCTCGAAATATTCGTCTATGACCCCATAAAGTATATATATTCTTATTCGTCGTGACTTTTTATGTCGGTCTAGCCATATCCGTCCATCTGTCCGTCCGTCTGTCCGTCTGTTTGTCGAAAGCACGAGAACTCGAAGGAGTAAAGCTAGCCGCCTGAAATTTTGCACAAATGCTTCTTATTGGTGTAGGTCGGTTGGGATTGTAAATGGACCATATCGGTCTAGGTTTTGTTATAGCTGCCATATAAACCGATCTGGGGTCTTGACTTCTTGAGCCTCCAGAGGGCGCAATTGTTATCCGATTAGAATGAAATTTTGCAATACGTGTTTTGTTATGATATCCAACAACTGTGCCAAGTATGGTTAAAATCGGTCCATAACCTGATATAGCTGCCATATAAACCGATCTTGGGTCTTGACTTCTTGAGCCTCTGGAGGGCGCAATTCTTATCCGAATGGAATGAAATTTTGCACGACGTGTTTTGTTATGATATCCAACAATTGTTCCAAGTATGGTTGAAATCAGCCTATAAC
Source organism: Stomoxys calcitrans (assembly GCF_963082655.1). Taxonomy (NCBI): domain Eukaryota; kingdom Metazoa; phylum Arthropoda; class Insecta; order Diptera; family Muscidae; genus Stomoxys; species Stomoxys calcitrans. Next base: position 93,595,211 of record NC_081553.1, read on the forward strand.
CTGATTTAGCTGCGTTACAAACCGATTTTGGGTCTTGACTTCTTGAGCCTCTAGAGGGCGCAATTCTTATCCGATTGGTATGAAATTTTACACGACGTGTTTCGCTATGACTTCCATTAAGTGTGCCATGTATGGTCGAAATCGGTACATAACCTGTTAAAGCTGTCATATAAACCGATCTGGAGACTTGGCTTCTTGAGCTTCTAGAGTGCGCAATTCCTATTCGATTTGGCTGAAATATAGCATTACGTATTTTATTATGACTTTCAAAGACTGTGCCAAATAAAGTTCAAATCGGTTCATAACCTGATATATTGGGTTGCCCAAAAAGTAATTGCGGATTTTTCATATAGTCGGCGTTGACAAATTTTTTCACAGCTTGTTACTCTGTAATTGCATTCTTTCTTCTGTCAGTTATCAGCTGCTACTTTTAGCTTACCTTAGAAAAAAAGTGTAAAAAAAGTATATTTGATTAAAATTCATTCTAAGTTTTATTAAAAATGCATTTACTTTCTTTTAAAGAATCCGAAATTACTTTTTGGGCAACCCAATAGCTACCATATAAACCGATCTTGGATCTTGACTTCTTGAGCCTCTAGAGGTCGCAATTATTATCCGATTTGCCTGAAATCACAGGCAACATACGTGTTTATTATGGTCTGAATCGGCTTATAGTCTGTTACAGCTCCCATATAAATCGATCTCTCTATTTTACTCTTTGAGCCCACAAAGAGAGCTATTCTTATTCGAATTGGGTGACATTTTACACAAGTCTCCAACATATAATTTAATTGTGGTCCGAACCGGATCATATCTCGATCTCTAATAGCAGAGCAAATATTTTCTTTTCTCCTTTTTTTGACTAAGAAGAGATTCCGGGAAAAGAACTCGACAAATGCTATCCATGGTGGAGGGTATATAAAATTCGGTCCGGCCGAACTTAGCACGCTTTTACTAGTTTGCGGTTGTTCACACAAATAATCGATATTAAATAAGATTTCAATTATTTTCAAGGTTTTTTTTTTTTTTGTTCATTGGGGGTGGAATAATCAATAACGTTTTGGTGCAAAAACCAATAACTGTTCGGTGTTAAAACCAATAACAGATTGGTATTAAAACCAATACCAGTTCGGTAATAAGGCTAGTACCAAACGATGCAAATCATCCATACCATCCGGTATTGTTTTTGTACCGCACGGTGTTTCTTTATTATCAATATCGTATGGTTCTGAAATGAGCACGTTTAGTATCAACTTTTCTCTGGGTGTAGCCGTTCAAAAATTTGCTCAGGTATTTCCTGTTGATCGTTAAGGATTGCCAATGGACCTCATAGGTTCAGTTTAGGATAAAGGTCCCATATATATGCAAATGGGCGATAAACGTTCAGATTTGGATTTAGCTCCCATGGATTTAGCTTCCTTCGATTTGACTTCTTAAACCCCTACAATCTGCCATTATTATCCGATTGGGTTGAAATTTGTAAATTACAGTCGAACTTTCATAACTCGAACCACAAAAAAACTTCCACTTATGGAAACTTCGAGTTATGGAATTAATATTAATTTTTTATTTTGCACAATAAAAAACAAACACATTTTTTCGAATTTATCCCTTTTATTCTATACAGTTTGAATGTAAACTTATATTTTTTAATGATACTTCTCAAACTTTGTGGTTGAATAAAAAACTTTTCTACAGAGTCCTCCTCATCACTTATTGTGTTTCTGCGTAAATAGCTGATTCGGAGGCACAATGTTCAACAATATCGTCATCCGTTCAACAATATCATCATACGCTAAGTTAATTATCAACTTCAATGTAATCCTGAAGAGTACTATTGGATGTTATATTATTCATCAAGGTTTCATAGGCAGATTTCAATTACATCAATCGTCAGGAAACGTCTCTTAAAAATTTCAAAGGTATGCCATTTTTTTCTTCCCATATTGAATGCGGACAAAATACAGTTTTCTTAAAACAAATTGCAATCGTTTGACTAATGACATTTATACCCCATACCTTGGTTACATGACTAATGAAATCCCTCAGTCGCTTTAAGTCTGATATTGAGCTCCTCTCAGTAACGGTGTCTGTTAGTCCCGAAAGCCGGACATAGGAAATGCTCCAACTAATCATCTTCCCCACATTTCCCATACATGCTATCACTTGCAGCACTTATTTTGCATACGTGAGCTCGTAGTTCTTTGTGTCCTATTATGATACCGAAAGCTATGCTGATCTACTTCCAAGTTTCCTTCCAGTAAAAGCCTCGTTTTCTCAAGATCTGGGTCTCCCTATAAGACTTTCGTCGTCAATCCGACCGTTTCATTGTTTCACAGTTCGTGTTTCACTCCCTTAACTCGGCTGCATCGCCCCGAAAGCCTTACGATTAACAAGGTTTATTGATGACAGTCCACTGGTCTTCAATGCCAAATCGTCTGATCTTTCATTCCCCTTTAATCCACCATGACGAAGGCCACCATAGCGCAGAGGTTAGCATGTCCGCCTCTGTCGCTGAACGCATGGGTTCTACTTCTGGCGAGATCTTTAGAAAAAGGTTTCAGCGGTGATTATCCACTATTAATGGTGGCGACATTTGTAAGATATTATGCAATTTTAGAACTTCTCCCTAAAGAGGTATCGCTCTGCGATACGCCGTGCGGGCTCGGCTACAAAAATGAGTTCCCTAATCATTGAGCTAAAACTTGAATCGGGTACCACTCATCGATTTGTGAGAAGTATGCCAATGTTCCTTAATAGAATGCTCATGGGCAACATTTTTATTTGCAGTTTTACTCCGCTATGGCCCGGTACCCAATGGGATACAATGGAGAACTTGCCATCGGTAACAATGGGCATCTTGCCATTTTCTGATAATGCCTTAGTCGCCTTCTTACACCCCCTGGCTGTTCGTGACCTTACCAGCCTGGTTGTAACAATCCTGATGGCCGGTTTACTGTCCGTAATTATGTTCACACTCGACTTTCACGCGTTAACACCACACCACCTCACTCATTCCGTGATTGTTCTGATCTTTGCGTGCAGGACCGTAGCATGATAAAACAGCCGGTAACAAATCTCAGTCCCTGGGTTCTTAATGTAGACCCCCAAGCTGAATATGTCCTCTAACTTTTATGCATCCTTCCAAATGAGAATACCAGAGTTCCGTTAAACGTTTGCATCAGCGCCTCATACTCGAACTCAGGTGTCGTTTCAGGTATCCGATCGGAAACCTCTTCCATTCCTCCCTTGTTTCCTATAGTAGAGTCGATTGTATCGCAATGGGGTGATCTGCTCCTATCCCACATCCATTCTGCCATCACCTTAAATATTATGGCAATGACAGGGATGCCTCACACTAAATCTTTATGTCTACTGGTCTGTTATTTAAAATAGTCTCCAGTGCCCTAGTGAGCAGGAATAGTCGCCTATGCCAAGACAAAATGTTCTCTGTACCTATTGTTGTTGTTGTAGCAGTGTGTTGTATACCTAAGCGGCAGCCCTTGCCGATAAAGGATTCCATTGGTTCAATCCGGTACGCACAACCGGCTGCCATAGGATTGTGTACCTATTGTATTATTCTTACATTGCAGTTCATCGCAGTCCACAAAACTACTGAGGCGTAACTTAGTATCGCTCTCATCACACAGCAGGGACAGTGGACTATGCTTGCTGGGTCTCGAAATACCTGTGTGGGCACCAGTCATTTGTCGAATTTAGGGATATGAAGCGGCGTAGAGTGAAAAGGGGGTTTCCCAAGTTCACTCTTTACCCTCTTTCTATTCTTCATTCCGCCCCCTCCAGACGGCACCCATTGGTGACATCTGCGATATGTTGAACGTCTACTTGCCTCTAATTTAGCTGCAAGAGATCTGAAGATATCTGCCACAAAATCTTCAGCCATATTTTTCACTACAACTAGTTGTGAGGTGAATAATGAGCTGAATGTGAAGGTCGATGGAGTGACAATTCCGACCATCAAGTGTCTAAATATACTTGGTGTCACAGTTGACAGCTCTTACGCATTCTTCTCATATGCCACTACAATCTGCGATATGGTCTAAAGTAGAAACAATGTCCTCAAGTCACTTGCCGGCAGCACTTGAGGTAATGACAAGGAAACCTTCTTGACCACATACAAAGCAATTGGCCGGTCTGTGGTACTTTATGCAGTAAGTACTCCAGTGTGGTCTCGTCAGCTCTGTTACACGCAGTGAAATAATATTCAGATCTGTCAGAATGCCGCTCTTCGAACTGCGACGGGCTGTCTCCTCAGTTCATGTGGACCCCCTCCACCAGGAGAAAAGGATCCTACCCGTGCTTAGACATAACTACATGCTGTCTAAGTAATACCTTTTGGACTGTCAACGCAGGGACCATCCAAATCATCATCTTTTGGATAGGTATCCACCGCCCCGAAGCCTTAAAGTAGATCTACGAGATCTAGAGCGTGAGGTTCAGCGCTACAAGAGAGAACCTCTACATCAAGCAGCATATCAAGCGGGTCGAGACAACATTCATGCAGACACGGTAGCAGACGCGGTGAATAGCTACCGAGTGAATGTGTTCCTTGGAGAACGACCGCCTCCCATTGCACCTGGAAAATTGACTTCCCCCGGCAAATGAGAGCAGTTCTAGTTTGATTACCATCCGGCAGATGCATCCGCCTCAACTTCTACAGAGCAAGGATTGATGCCGACGTCTAGAATGTATGTCCCGATTGTGACCAAGGATCACACGACACACGTAACCTGTTTAACTGCCCCTCCAGACCCACTCGACTCCTCTGGATACACCCCATCTTAGTAGCAGAGTTCCTGGATCTGCATACTCAAAAGAATCAAGCAGACGAAAGATAGGACACAACACACTAATTATGCTCGGATGCGGGCACCATGTTGGGCCTTGATAGTGTCGAATATCACACTTCCAGTTCAGTTTTCTGTCTAAGATCTCTCCAAAGTGTTTAGCCTTGTCGGATATCGAAATCGTTCTGTTGTGGAAATGTAATGCATCAAATTGGCCCACTTTCGTAAGCAGTAAGTAGGTAAGGATAGGATCTAAGGTAGGGTACTCAACGTTGCTGAACCCTGGAAGACTACACGCAGCATTCGTGGTATAGTTTAAACCTCGGAGTTGGTCCCGGAATGCCCAATAACTTGGACATAGAATGGGTGATAGGGATGAAAACCTGGTACGGTACTTTTACCTTTCAACACATAAGCTCGAGCCGTGGCTGGGGGTACTCGATGATGGTGGAGTCATATGTTCAAGTCACTCATACCAACAACTTACAGCTTCGGCTCTTATTCGGTGCCGCAATGCTCAATAGCTTGAACGATGGCTACACCCAGAAAAATTTGTCTGCTGATATTAAACAAAAAGTTTTTAACTTTTGATTAAATCCATTAAAAATTTTTGAATTTCGTAACAGCGATTGCGGCATTTGTTAGATATTAGTAAAAAATTTCGCAGTGTTGGACGTATTTTTTTTGTTTAAAAGCATATGTTAAAAAGTAGTAGCTATTTTGTCTGCTGTTATTTAATTTCAATCAAAAATTAGCATATGGTAAAAAATTCTGCTGTTTTAGTAAACATTTTTGCTGTTTTTACGAACAAATTTCTATGAGTGTAGGCGATGTAGATGAATACTTGGTACGGTACTCGAATATAAATGCTCGGGTCGGTACTGGGCTATGCCCAGGCGACTTTGAACTGCAGTCTCTCTGTTTTCAAAAACGTCGTTCTCAACAAGAGTGTTATTTGAAGGCGTCGGTTCGGGGTTTCGGTCGGTCGTTCGGCGAAGATATTCTGTGATGCAGTGTAACCAATGGAGAACAATGAAAATCCCGAAGTGGAAATCACGTAGGATCTATGGCATATTGAGTTCCAAACAAAATTTGAATTTATTCGTTGTAGTTACCAAGAAAGTACACGATTGACAAATAGTAACAGAATATCAGCGGTTATACGATGCAGTGACCACAAAATTACACTACTGACAAAGTCGTACATACAGAGGTTGTACTGTGCAGTGAGCACGATAGAATACTGCAAACAGGCAAAAATTGCCCATTTAATGAACATTCCATTTAGAAAGAGGGACAAACTTCTCATATATCACTGAGTGCACCGTTGAAAATAGTTTTCTGATGTTTTTGCCACAATTCGAAACCAGTCCTTCAGTGTCATAGGAGGGCATGGTAAACTCTGCGTGGTAAAGGCGGAGGCCGAAAATCAGGAGTTGTAATGAGTGATAACCATGTACAGTTGGAATAGGGAAATCAGGGATTGCACGCTGCTCGCTCGAAAGTCTACTGTTGACATGGGAATCGGGAAATAAGGGGTTGCACGGTGCAGTGACTACAAAAGTACACTGTTGACAGGCGAAGTCGAAGGATCAACGGTTTCAATGTACGGCGATCACGAAAGTACACTATTAAAGAAGGAATCGGAAAACAAAGATTTTACGGTGTTGCGAACAACGTTATAGGTGGAATCGGACATTCAGGGATTTAAGAGCTGGAAGCACAACAGGACACTATTAATAGACCGCATATCACTTTGTGGAGTTTCTACCAAGATTTAGATTGCAGAGATCGCCAAAGTGATCACTCCACAGAATTCACACCGAACTTAAGATTGATGTCATCATGTTGTGCACTGTTAGCAAGCGAAGAAAAATTTAAATTGCATATAGTTTTCGAGTTCCTTAACTCCTTTTCCGTAAACTATTTTACCGTTTTTCCCTTAAAACTCCATCAGCTATTCCAATCCATATTGTCCAATTGTCTCATTTCAATTTGCTTTTACTATAAAAAAACTGCATATTTTATTAGAAAAACTAAAATATGTTCTGAATAAAACATTTTTCCATCAACAGAATTCTCACTTTTGCAAATTCCTCTTTATAACTTAATACCATCTCCAGTTGCTACTACAACGACATTGCAATGTAAATGCATCTGCTGCAGACCATTTTTGTGGTTAACATGATAACGCTTTTATGCGAGATCTACGATTACCGAGCGACCAAACAAAAGACATATGGATGGACAATAATCAACCAACCAAACGTGGATGTCCTTGTCCATATCTACTCCATACAGTTTCTAAGCCATCTAAACCAGGTTGTCGGATTGTGGTATGCTATTAAGTGTATGTATGTGAGTGTGTGTGTGTGTGTGTGTGTGTATGCATGAATGTGAGTGTCACAAACATGAGGATGGTAATAAAATTGTGGTTAAATTGGTTTCAAATGTCATATAGGTCGACCGTGTGTTTAAATAATGTGACTGTTTAGATATGTGTCTGAATGGGGCTAAAATATGGGGTTTAAGATTTGGTTTGCATTGATTACAATATGCCAGAGACCATGAAATGAAATGCGGAATGACAGAGGAAATCATATAGACTTTTCCTAAATATTTTAAACTGTCCTGAGTGTGAAATTTAAATTATTAAAACAGTGTACATTTATTATTTAACAAAACAATTTTTAATTTAGATTATTATATCCACCACCGAAGGATGGGGGTATATTCATTTTGTCATTCCGTTTGCAACACATCGAAATATCCATTTCCGACCCTATAAAGTATATATTTATATTCTTGATCAGCGTAAAAATCTAAGACGATCTAGACATGTCCGTCCGTCTGTCCGTCTGTCTGTTGAAATCACGCTACAGTCTTTAAAAATAGAGATATTGAGCTGAAATTTTGCACAGATTCTTTTTTTGTCCATAAGCAGGTTAAGTTCGAAGATGGGCTATATCTTGATATAGCCCCCATATAGACCGATCCGCCGATTTAGGGTCTTAGGCCCATAAAAGCCACATTTATTATCCGATTTTGTTGAAATTTGGGGCAGTGAATTGTGTTAGGCCCTTCGACATCCTTCGTCAATTTGGCTCAGATCAGTTCAGATTTGGATATAGCTGCCATATAGACCGATCCTCCGATTTAGGGTCTAAGGCCCATAAAAGCCATATTTATTATCCGATTTTGCTGAAATTTGGGACAGTGAGTTGCGTTAGGCCCCTTGACATATTTCTTCAATTTGGTCCAGATCGGTTCAGATTTAGATATAGCTGCCATATAGACCGATTTCTTGATTTATGGTTTTGGGCCCATAAAATGCTCATTTATTGTCCGATGTCGCCGAAATTTGGAACAGTGAGTTAAGTTAAGTCCCTTGACATACTTCTGCAATATCGCATAGATCGGTCCAGATTTGGATATAGCTGCCATATAGACCGATATCTAGGTTTTAGGTTTTGGGGCCATAAAAGACGCATTTATTGTCCGATGTCGCTGAAATTTGACACAGTGAGTTTGGTTATGCTCTTCGAAGTCCTTCTTAAATTTTGCCCAGATCAGTCCAGATTTGCATATAGCTGCCATATAGACCGATCTCTCGATTTAAGGTTTAGGGCCCATAAAAGAGGCATTTATTATCCGATTTCGCCGAAATTTGGGACAGTGCTTTGTGTTAGGCTTTTCGACATGTTTATGCAACTTGGCCCAAATCGGTTCAGATTTGGATATAGCTGCCATGTAGACCGATATCTCGATTTAAAGTTTTGGCCCCATAAAAGGCGCATTTATAATCCGATTTCACTGAAATTTGACACAGCGACTTATGTTCGGCTTTTCGACATCCGTGTCGTATATAGTTCAGATCGGTATGAGGTATACAGGGTGGCTGATGAATATTGCTACAATGATGAATATTGCTACATTTTTTTTTCGGTGTATGGAATACATTTTTCTTTTATTCATGTTAAATTAAATTATTAAATTAATTATTAAATTATTATTAATTAAATTAATTAATTAATTAATTAATTTAATTATTAAATTATTATTATTAAATAGAAAAAAAGTTATTACATTTTTTTTTGGTAGCGGCTTTCATCAGCCACCCTGTATGAGTATAAGGTGTGAAAATTTCACCGAATTTTGATGAAAGTTGGTTTACTTATATACCCGAGGTGGTGGGTATCCAAAGTTCGGCCCGGCCGAACTTAACGCCTTTTCACTTGTTTTTAAATAATTTTCAGGTGATGGGCAATAAATGGGGCCAAATAATAAGGCATGCCAAAACTCTTTTGGCACAACCTATCAATATGACGAGTATGCTGAAACAAAAAGAATACACGAGTATATATCCCTAAGACAGGGTGCCACGATACCGGACATAACCGTTATTCAACTGCTTATACATTATCAGGACCTGGGGATATAACCGTATCGAAACTATATCGCCCGAAAGATTCTTAACTCAGTCACAACTTCTAAAACAGCAAGTCAGTGACAACCTATTCCTGCATCACGTAGTTAGTTGGAGAGTTTTGCGGGCAAGGTCTATCGGGAAGAGGTTCTATTTTTCCCTAGAAATTTTTCATACATTCTCTGACTTTTTAATATAAAACAAGTAGAAGCTTGCTAAGTTTGGCAAGGTCAAATCTTAAATACCCTCCATCATGGCATTTGTCAAGTTCATTGCCCGATATATATAGGCAAACAAAGGATACTGGATAAGAATTGCAATTGGTTATAAACCGATTCAAACCATATTTGGAACGTATGTTGAAGGTCATACCAGAAGTCATTCAGCCAAATCGGATAAGAAGTGCGAACTTTAGACGCTCAAGAAGTAAAATCAGCAGATCGTTTAAAATTGAAGCTATATCAGCTTATGGATCGATTCAGACAGTATTTTGCAGTATGTTTGAGGCTACTGTGCAAAATTTCAAACAAATCGGTTAAGAATTATGCCCTCTAAAGGCTCAATGAAACCGGAGGATCAGTTTATATGGGAACTATAGCAGGTTATGAACCGATTCAGACCATATATGGCATGAATATTTAGGGTCTCAGAAAGTCACTGTGCAAAATTTCAATAAAATCAAGAGGTAAATGCGCTTTCTAGAGGCTTACGAATTCAAATCAGGAGATCGGTTTATATGGCAGCTATATCAGGTTGTAGAGCGGTTTAAACCATACTTGGCACAGATGTTGGAAGCCAAAACAAAACGAAACGTGCAAATATTCAGCCAAATAGGATAATAATTGCGCCCTCTTGAAGAGATCGGTTTATATGGCAGCTATACTCATAGAAAAAAGTTGGCTGAAAATAGCAAACATTTTTGGGCCAAATTTTATCCAATTTTTTTAAAACCGGGGATTGGTTTATATGGGGGGCTATATCTGTTTATTTGCCGATTCGGATCATACTTGGCATGGATGTTGGAAGTCATAACTCAAGTCTTTGATCCAAATTTCAGACAAATCGGATTAAAGTTGAGGCCTCTAGGGGCTTATGAAATCAAATCCGTGGATGGGCTTACATGAGAGTTACGTGTAAATCAGAACCGATATGGCCCATGTGCAATCCGCAACGACCTACATCAATTAGAAGTATCTGCGCAAAATTTCAATCGACTAACTTTAGGCGTTCGACCGCTATCGCGACTTCGACAGACGGACGGAAGGACATAGCTAGATTAACTCAGAATATCGAGACGATCCAGAATATTTATACTTAATGGGGTCTCAGATCAATTTTTCGAGGTGCTTCAAACGTATAGTATACCCCCATCCTATGGTGGTGGGTATAAAAATGCGAGCAAGCTCAGCCACATTTCGAAATGTATACCAATGGATGCGATGTCATACGTACAAGGAATCTGTTGATCAGGTAGCATCTTTGTTGTTGTAGCCACATTTTCATGTGAAAGGGGCGATCCTAGTCAAGTTCCTGTATGAGCAAGCTCGTTCCGGTCCAAAGGAGCGCTCGCCGTGGGAACGAGATGGCTATTGGTTATTTAAAGGCGTCAATAACACACCTTGTCATATCGAGCACACCTTGTCATAATAGGCACACAGAATTTGTGCAGGAGCCGATCCCACTCGTCCTCTCAATGAGACTCTCCGTAGAATACCGCTAATTGTCCGCCTTTGCCGTTGCAGCTATTTCGTATGAAGCAACTCACTATCCGCAACCTGTGGACGCGGCCGATAGCCCGCAGGCTAAGCTTTTCGTGACAGCAATGAACGCCACATAGATCAGACGTCAATGTTCCAGCCTGTGTGGTGCTTACAGCTATCCCGTGCCTCGAGGAAGCCCCTTTACATAATATTGCACAAATTAAATTCCAACAAATTAAAAAACAAAAAATAATTTTAAAAAATGCCTGAATTACTCAAAATAAGTAACAGGCACACATCAAAAAAAGCATAAAATTTCTTTGCAGCACATTTTTGTACCTAAAACAGCTGATTTTGTTAGCTGATTTAGCTTACCAAATTGATTGCTAATACAGCAGTAATGTCAGCTTTTCCATTTTCAGCAGACAAATACTGCTGTTTTAGTAAACATTTTTGCTGTTTTGAAAAACAAATTTGGTTCAGTGTATGTCAAAACATAGATCGATTTGGCCCATTACAATCCCATCCGACCTACACTAATAGGAAGAATTTGTGCATAATTTCAAGTGCCTAGCTTTACTCCTTCGAAATTTAGTATGCTTTCCACAGAGGGACAAATACTTCGAACGGGGTGCCTCATAGTGACACCACTTGGTAGAGAAGTTTTAACATGGCAGGCTACCTCACAAATGTAGCTAGAATTTGTAAGGACCACTGCTGAAAATTTGTCTCATGTTGACGACGGGATTTTAATGCAGACATTTGGCATCAAAGGCAGACATGCTGAGAAGCTTTTTGAGGATTTCTCACCTTGCGCTTGTATTTTCATTACTCACCCTTGTAGATTTCCCAATCCTGTGTTGTCCTCGAGGCTCTCGCCTTATTGAAGAGTCTTCTACAATCTTCAACTTAGGCCAACTATTGGGTTGCCCAAAAAGTAATTGCGGATTTTTCATATAGTCGGCGTTGACAATTTTTTTCACAGCTTGTGACTTTGTAATTGCATTCTTTCTTCTGTCAGTTATCAGCTGTTACTTTTAGCTTGCTTTAGAAAAAAAGTGTAAAAAAGTATATTTGATTAAAGTTCAGTCTAAGTTTTATTAAAAATGCATTTACTTTCTTTTAAAAAATCCGCAATTACTTTTTGGGCAACCCAAAAGTTCCCTCTACCACCATGATGGTCACAGTTTGCCCATTGATTTGGTTCAAGGCGTTTGTAGTCTGCTTAACCATCACAACAATGTCCTACACAGTTTCCACTTCCTTCTCAGATCACCATTGCACTGTGGTTGGACTTTTATGGAAAGAGACGCCAAAAATACATAAAAGCCACATTTATTACTTGATTACGCTGAAATTTGGAACGGTGAGTTGTACTATGCCTACCAATATCTGAACCGAATATGGTCCAAATCGGATTACATTCTGATATAGTTGCCATAAAGACCGATATGTCTATTTTTAGTCTTAAGCCCATAATTTCCGCAGTTAGGTGTATTATGCCTACCGATGTCCGAACCGAATATGGTCCAAATCGAACAACATTTAGTTATAGATGCTGTATAAACTGATCAGCCGGTTTTTAATCTAAAACCGAATATGGTCAAAATTAGGTTCAATTTCGACATAGCTGCCATATAGACCGATATGCCGATTTTTAGGCTTTAGCACATAATTGCGGCATTTATTTATCGAATTCGGTGAAATTTGGAACAGTGAGATATACTATGCCTACCAATATCTGAACCGAATATGGTTGAAATCGGATTATATTTTGATATAGTTGCCATAAAGACCGATCTGTCGAGACCATTTTCATTTGCTCGCAATAATTTATCAACATTTTCACTAAGCCGAAAATGCCTGAAGGAGCGTTCCAATGATTGCGTTGTACTAGAGAGTTCTTAACTATTGCCTTGGCTAGAATTTTTGTCCTAGTATTGGATCGAAAATCTCAATGGTTTGGCTGTTACAGGCCAAAATATCCAAAATCACTTTCTGATTTGATTTACTTATGTCAGTCTGTCTGTCCTTGTTAATTTGTGTACAAACTACAGGTCGCACTTTCCATCCGATCCTCTTCAAATTTAATACAACCATATTTTTGGGCCTAGAGAAGAAGTCTATTAAAATTGGAAAAAATCGGTTCAGATTTGGATATAGCTCCCATATATATATTCGTCCGATTTGCAATAATAATACAATAAAATAGTCATTTGTTAACCGATTCTCTCGAAATTTGACAGGAGGAAGGAATTTCTCTCACATATATATATCGCCCGATTTTCACTCCTAGAGCCACTACAAGCGCATTTATTCATCAATCTTGCCAAAACTTAGCACATCGCTTTCATAGAAATCGGTTTTGATTTAGATATAGCTCTCACATATATATATCGCCCGATTTTTACTCCTAGAGCCACTGCAACCACATTTTGCTAAAATTTCCTCGACAACCACAACAATAACTGTAAAGTTTGTCGAAATCGGTTCAGATTTAGATATAGCTCCCATATCATGTGCATCAGATTTTAAGAAATATTGCAATAAAGTGGTCATTTGTTAACCGATTCTCTCGAAGTTTAGCTGGGAGGATTTTCTTATGACTCTTGATATTACTGGTGAATCATAGGTGCCTTATATGTATATCGCCCGATTTTCACCTAGAGAGCCACTGCAAGCGCATTTTTTGACGAATACTGCCAAAATTGCGCATAACGCTTTCCTCGATGCATACCACAATGTCTTAGAAGTTTGTTTAAAATCGGGTCAGATTTGGATGTAGCTCCCATATATATGTTCGTCAGATTTTGGGTAATTTGCAATAATGTTGTCAACCGTATTTGCTCGAAATTTTATACGGATTGTTTAATAGCTCATCTGAAAACATCCGACGAGGTACATCAAAATTGGTTCCGAATTAGATATATTATAAAGTCGGCACCGCCCGACTTTTGCCTTTTTTTGCTGGTTTCCTATTTCTCTGATATTCTCCTATAGATAAAATCTTCAGAGCCTTCGTAGTGACTTTAAATTGGGGGAGATATATCTGAAAAAAAAAACGGACAATAATAAGGGTTCAGGTTTTCCACCACTGGCGCGTTTGCCTTTGCGATGTGGACTATATTTCTTCAGATGCCTTGTGCCTTGTGAGTTCTCTCTTTTTCTCGGTAGTGCAAACCTTGAGCATAATCCAGCTGAATGACCCACTCACACAGGCCCGACAAGCTCTGTGTGAGTGGGTCACTCGGAGCTTTCCCCTCATTTTTTATCGAGGTGTGGATATTTTTGGAGTCCCGAACCGAATAGCCGTCGCCAGACCTTATGGATGTTGATTATAGTTCCTAACATAAGTCATTAGCACGAATACTTCAGCGTCAAACAACTTTATCCAATTTTTCAGCCGGTGAACGATGAGCAAAAGGTAAATTTTTGAACCTTCATAAAATAAAAACGATGTTTTATGCCTATGAGTTTGGAAAGCCCAAAAACAAAATATTGGACCTAGGTGGCAACTCTGTATTCAGAAATAGTCTGGTAAAGTTGTCGGTAGTTATTGTGTTTCATTATTTGGCTTTTTAAACCAAATTATGAAAAATATATTGGGTTGCCCAAAAAGTAATTGCGGATTTTTTAAAAGAAAGTAAATGCATTTTTAATAAAACTTAGAATGAACTTTAATCAAATATACTTTTTTTACACTTTTTTTGTAAAGCAAGCTAAAAGTAACAGCTGATAACTGACAGAAGAAGGAATGCAATTACAGAGTCACAAGCTGTGAAAAAATTTGTCAACGCCGACTATATGAAAAATCCGCAATTACTTTTTGGGCAACCCAATACAATTGCGTGTCAAACATCACCTTTTGTATCAGGTTTTCGTACGTTTCCTCGTGTTTTTCGTTGTGCTCCAACTTTGTCCGTCCGACCTAAAGTATAAATCGGTTAAAAGGTAACTTTGTCAACTTTCATGATTACAAGGATTCAAGTGCCAGAATTTGCCCTTAAAGGGAAATTAGGTAAATTTTAAGATATAGCTCGCATATAAACCGATCTCAGAAGTGATTTCTTGAGCCCCTGAAGTTTTCAATTATTATCCGAATTGCCTAAAATTTTGGATTCAAGTGCCAGAATTTGCCCTAAAAGGGAAATTAGGTAAATTTTAAGATATAGCTCGCATATAAACCGATCTCAGAAGTGATTTCTTGAGCCCCTGAAGTTTTCAATTATTATCCGAATTGCCTAAAATTTTGCATCGCAAGACAGGTATGCTACATAAACTATGGATATAAAGCACAATTGTTACCCGATTTGCCTGAAGTTTTGCGTGAAGTCATTTATTTTATCTTTCAATAACTGCTCTAAGTGTGGTCTTAGTCGGTTCATAATCTAATATAGCTCCCATATAAACCGATCTCCCGATTGTTCTTCTTGAGCCTATAGACGGTGTAATTCTTTTCCAATTTGGCTGAAATTTTGCACGACCATTTCTGCTATAACCTTCAACATCATAGCCAAGTATGACCTGAATCGATCCATAGCCTCGATTTGACTTCTTGAGAGCCTTGAAACACTAATCGAGGGATAGGTTTATATGGGAGCTATATCAGGTTATGGATCGATTTAGATCATACATTACTTGGATATTGGAAGCAATAACAGATATTAGCATGCAAAATTGCAGCCAAATTAGATAAAAATTGCGTCTTTTAAGGGCTCAAGTAATATTATCAGAAGATCAGTTAATATGGGAGCTTTATCAGGTTATGGGCCGATTTGAACCATATTTGAAAAGGAATGTGGCGTTCTTAGAAATCAGTTCATAGAAACCGGATAATAAGTTAAAAAAATCAATTTGGAGGAGGTCAATTCAACGCCCACCGCTAAAAATAGGCGTGGCATAAATCATATTGACTTAATATTTTGTCAGCGCCGTCTTGATTACTCCACAGTCGTTTGTGCAAATTTTAGAGTCCTAGCTGCTTCCTGTGATTTGTTGCCTCTAAAACCCCTCATTGGGCCCATAGTGCGGTGGTTGAACAATTGGAATTGCAGTTCCTTAGCCCCCATTTATGAATTCGCGAACTCCTTAGTATCCATGTGTGTGCTATTACATGAGAGGAAATGTCTACCCTCTTGACTCAATCCAATATTACTATTGGGTTGCCCAAAAAGTAATTGCGGATTTTTTAAAAGAAAGTAAATGCATTTTTAATAAAACTTAGAATGAATTTTAACCAAATATATTTTTTTTACACTTTTTTTCTAAAGCAAGCTAAAAGTAACAGCTGATAACTGACAGAAGAAAGAATGCAATTACAGAGTCACAAGCTGTGAAAAATTTTGTCAACGCCGACTATATGAAAATTCCGCACTTACTTTTTGGGCAACCCAATACCACCCAAATCTTACGAAACTGTTTAGAGCACAAGGGTAAATGTGAGCAGAACGTTGATCCCCGAAAGCTTTTAGTTTGAATCAGCTTTGAAATAGCCTACATTGTCACAATCTACAGAATTTTAATCCCCGAAAGCTTTTAGTTTGAATCGGCTTTGAAATAGCCTGCATTGTCACAATCTAAAGAAGGTGCTGGATATTCCATGAGGACGTCGAAGCATACCAATGACTGCCCGTCGGCTATCACACTTTATATGGGCCTAAATATGAAGCCGCTTATCTTTCCCTTACTAATCGCTATCACCAAGCTGTTCTTAGCTACATTAGCAGAGGTCTTAGGACCTATGATGCTATTTTTCGCCTTAGTTCTTTTTCGGATGGAATGCTCATCTTCTGGATAACTACTGTAGCATTCCCGATTTGGTCATGTGACGTGTTGGGTGGCATGGTCAGCAATCATTTCATAATCCCTTTTAAGACAGCCTCTCTCATAAACTTGAAAGCTAAACGATTTTTATTCTGTTACCCCTTGGAGTGACGTTTGTGTTTGCTAGACAGATTAAGACCAGAACCAGATGTCTTCCTCAGAAGCTTCTGCAGACCAGTCCCCTGTTGGGTGGTGTAGCCTGGCTTAGCCACTTCACCGATCGATGTTTGTATAGCTGACAACTTGCAACGGTCAGATTTTGTCACCGCAGTTTTGGGATTCACTAAATCGCCAACATTGTTCCTATGTTGTAATACCCTTCCCACGTAATCAATTGCCATTTGCTAGCATCTCAAATTAAAATTCAAAATTGCATGGAAATCGCATAAAACTTCCTTTGGAACTTTTTGTGGTATTCACTGCCATAAATTTCTTGGCATGCAATTCATTGCATATGTGTTTGTGTATTAGCTACCATATCTATTGCTGGTTGCTGGACCCTGACAATATGTCGCACGTACCAAACTGTGTTGGTGGTGTTGTTGGGTGATAAACGATATTCCCGAAGAAAAGTGAAATGCTATAGGTGCTGTGTAAGTGTTTCTTTTGAAATGCAGGTCATAGGTGCAAGGTTTGGAGTTGTCTGAATGTTGATTAGCTCACGCTCATATGAATTTGTGTGTGGGTGTTGGGCTTTAGTTGCATGTATGTAGGTGGCAGTTTATGTGCATATTCAAGTAAGCAACTCAGTACAGAAATTGTCCCTGAACTACATTTGCAGTTTTTCTGAGGTAGCAAAATGTAACCATAAATAAATCAATACTGGGGTTTTAATAGGGAAGTTGACATTTAAAATTTCACCAATGGTAGTTGCAATAATTTTACTAGTTTGATGCTAAATTGGTATTTTGCTAGAGGGAGAATAATGAAAAGGAAAATTGTAAGTCTATTTAAGATCCACGGTAATTGATTAAGTAGAGAGCTAGAATTACTAGTTCAGGTGTCGTGGAGGCTTTGCTCTGTCGATGTTATGGTAAATGTCAAATTTGGTTGAAAAGATGGTGCGGATATTAATGCGCCCCGTGCCAATATGGATATAAACTAAGCCATCAAACGGCTTGTTGTGCGCGAAATACTATTGGGTTGCCCAAAAAGTAATTGCGGATTTTTCATATAGTCGGCGTTGACAAATTTTTTCACAGCTTGTGACTCTGTAATTGCATTCTTTCTTCTGTCAGTTATCAGGTGTTACTTTTAGCTTGCTTTAGAAAAAAAGTGTAAAAAAAGTATATTTGATTAAAGTTCATTCTAAGTTTTATTAAAAATGCATTTACTTTCTTTTAAAAAATCCGCAATTACTTTTTGGGCAACCCAATAAAAAGTAACCTCGAAAAAATATTCTTAGTTTGGAACCCCGTGCTGCTGACAAAATCATTATTTGTTTTCCATGCAATGTCCCTAAGTCGGCTATTTTACCCCCATTTTTACAAACGCCAGATCTCGGAGATACGTTCACCGATTTAAGCGGTATTTCGTATACCACCAAAGTTTTATACCCAAAATAGTATAAAAATTTGGGGTCAAATAACATGGGGGACGCCCCATCCTAAAACCCATCCGAACGGATATGGTTACCAATTGGGACAATATAGGTATCAAATGAAAGGAATTTAGATGCAGAGTGCGAACTTGGCATAAAAACCCTAATGTCAAGGGGTCCCCCACCTCCAAAAACATCACTCAACAGGAGACTTTTGCCGCTTAAGGCTATATGGATATCAAATGAAAGATGTTTAAAAGCAGAATACACATCTGACATAAAAATGTATTCCTGGGTGTCCGTGGAGACTCCCCATCCCCCAAAAGCCCCCACCAAGGCATATTAACCGATTGGGACAATATGGGACTGAAATATAAGGTATTTGGAAGTTAATTACTAATATGGATCCAAGAACCTAGGAGTAGTGCCCAAAATCAAAAGTGGACCTATCAGGACAATATAGGATTATAATGAAAGGTATTTGGGAGTAGAGTATGAATATGATATTTTAAATTGGCTGCAAGTATCTAGGGAGCCGTCCCAAGCCCAAAACCGCCTTAAAAGTACTGCCTAGAATCAAAGTGGACCGATCGGGACAATATAGGAATCCAATGAAAGGTGTTCGGGAGTAGAATTCTAATATTCCGTCAAATATTTGATGCAAGTTCCGCGGGCGCCACCTTATGCCCAAAACCGCACCAAAAGAACCACCTAAATTTAAAGTAGACCGATCGGGACAATATATGACTCCAATGAAAGGTATTCGGGTGTAGAGTATGAATATAATATTAAAAAAATTGGATCCAAGTATCTAGGGAACGCCCCAAAAGACCGCCCAAAATCATAGTGTACCGATCGGACAATATGAGACTCAAATGAAAGTTATTCGGAAGTAGAGTACGAATATGATGTCAAAAATCTAATCCAAATATCTAGAGCGCCGCCTCATGCCCAAAACCGCACCAAATGAAACGCCCAAAATTAAAAGTGGACAGATTGGAACAACATGGGACTCCAATGAAAGGTATTGAGAGTAGAGTATGAGTATGATTATCGAATATTTAAAACGGGTGTAATAACCAAGAAGGCCGGCCAAAAACCAAAACTGTCCCAAGTGGGCATATTAGACGAACATGATAATATGGGACTCAAATAAAACCTATTCGGGAGTAGAATACGAATATGGTATGAAAAATCAAGTTCAAGTGATAAGAGGTTGCCTACACCTCAAAATACCTTTCAAAATGTGAATATTTGTCAATTATGGCTATATGGGGTCCAATAAAAGGTATTTGGTAGTAGATAAACAAATTTTACAAGGGAGATATATAAGGTAGTAAGTGTGGTGCTAATATAAATATAAAATATAAAGAATATATATATATTTTTTTTTAATAGTGACTTAGGAAATAAAAAGAAATTTTTTTTTTTAATTTTTAAAAAATAAAAAATTTAGAATTTAAAAAAAAATATATTGGGTTGCCCAAAAAGTAATTGCGGATTTTTTAAAAGAAAGTAAATGCATTTTTAATAAAACTTAGAATGAACTTGAATCAAATATACTTTTTTTACACTTTTTTTCTAAAGCAAACTAAAATTCACAGCTGATAACTGACAGAAGAAAGAATGCAATTATAGAGTCACAAGCTGTGAAAAAATTTGTCAACGCCGACTATATGAAAAATCCGCAATTACTTTTTGGGCAACCCAATATTTATCCAGGAACTAAAAATATTACTACATCCGTAAAAATGATCTGGAATCGAGGGTCAAGCGTTAATAGGTTAACCAAGTTTATTGACAGCAGTCCTCCGGCCCTCACTGCCAAATCGTCTGCTTTTTCATTCCCCTTACACAGCTACAAACATTGCGGATAGTGTCACTCTCAGAGAAGGCGTTAGTCTCCTTATAATACTCCAAGACTGTTTGTGACTTTACAATCCTAGATGTTCACACTTTTCGTCTTCGCGTTAACACCACACCACCTCACGTATTTCGCGATCGCCCTGATCTCCGCCTGTAGCACCTTGTTATGAACAGGCAGTCGGAAACAGATCTCAGTCCCTGGGTTCTCAATGTAGACCTCCAGGCTCACGTTTTCCTATAGCTTTGATCCATTCTTGATAGCAATACCAGAGTTCCGCCAATCCAAGACTGTGCCGCTGGCAGTAATGCCTCACACTCGACCTCAAGTGTCGTCTCAGATAAACAATCAGAAATCTCTTCCTTTTCTTCCAGATTTCCTATCGTCGCATAGTGCCGCGTTTTGAGTTTTTTCGTTGCGCAAGTCATATCTTTTGAACAGAATAATATAAATGAATTATTTAAACGGCATACAATAGATAAGTGTTCAGTCTCAATTATGTCTCATCAAAGACAAAATTTGTGAAAAAATGTTAATTTAGTGGAGCAAACAAATTTTTTTCAAATTTAGATTTTTTGCTCCATTTTTACAAATACAACCAGTATGCCTATGTCAAGGGAAGTTCGGTTGAGACTGACCTGTACGAGATTGAGCATAAAATAGAAGAATCCTTCGATGCCAAAACGTACACACTGGCGGTATGCATTGACATCGAGGGGGCTTTTAACAATGTGCGAACCGTCACACTGATCCAATCCTTAGACCAGTACCGGGTGGACCCGGTCCTTAAGGACTGGATAAACTATATGCTTAGAATCAGGTGGTTATATTGTGTGACCCATGACATAAATATAAGGGAGAAAGTGGCACAAGACACGCCGCAGGGAGGCATTTCCTCGATGTCCTATGGATGACCACCATAAATGCTGACTAAGGAGGAATTTTAACCAGTCAGCTACGCAGACTATGTTATAGTACTTCTAAGGTGTAAGGATCCGAACCAGTTATGCAGAAAGGCCGAAAGGGTCCTGCACATGGCATATAACTGGGCTAGACCCAGAGGTCTCAGGTTCAGGTTCAAACTTAACTAGTATTTAGAAAAGTCACCAGTGCCCTAGTGTACGTGCCAAGACAACATATTCTCTGAACCCGTTGTATTATCCTTTGGTTGCACTACTTGTCCATCGCAGTCCACCAAAAATACTGAGGCGTAAGTAAATATTGGTTTAATCACGCTTAGGTAGAGCCAGAATGCTAGAATTAACGTCCCGTTTCGAGCATACAGTCTGTCTACATTGTGCCCACCATATGTGAGCATTCTCGGTGCTTTTCGAATGTGGCACTTCCAGTTCAGTTTCCTATTCATGATCACTCCTAAGCATTTGACCTTGTTAGATGTCGCAGTCTTTCTGTTAAGGAACAGTGGTCAAATTTCAATATTCTGTAGGATAACGTTGGGACCCTTAAGGCCAAAATGGAATGAACGGGTTGTGCTTTGTTTTTGAGCGTAGCATTGAAAAATGCTACTCTGCAAACAAAGCAAAGAGCAAAAGAAAGAATTAACGCAGAATTATCCATCTGTTCTTTAGCATATGGTTTACCCAGTCTCAAGCACAGCTGGTAATGATCTAAGGATTGGCTCAGACTGTCGTTCTGCATATTGTTAAAAGCACCGATGTCGCCATGAGTCCCAGCAAATCCTGTAGTAAATACGTTCCAAAGTTTAAACACTGGACAAAAAAATTTCTTAGTGAGTCTGGTCTGGGTTCAGAGTGCCACTCTATTTTAACCCTACCCAGCAAAAATCACATTACCGGATAAGTCAGTGGGTAACCCGAAGCAGAATTGAGTAAACAATTACTTTCAGGTATACCCTCAATATTACTTTAACATGGGCATGTCATTGTAGAAAGCGCTTCAGAGTAAACATACTACTAGATGATCGATAATAAACGCATCGTACAAATATTGAAGAGAGCTTAAAATAATGACATACTTTTTAACATACCAAAGTATGAAAAAGAATAGCTTCAATTTAATATTAATTATTGCTTGGGAAAGGTGGAAGGCGGCTACGTAATAATCTACCTCTATTTCCTATTTCGAAATACGATTTTTTTCTGATTTTTCGCACACATACCATAATTCGAATTCAGGATAACTAAACTGAAGTCCGTTTTAGTTTGCAGATCATTGAAAATCCTCTGAAACCGGAAAACAGATACATTACATACGAATACCGTAAAGTTGGGCCAAAAATTGGACGTGCTAATAGTCCAAGAGGGTTCTGAGGATTTTTAACCCCTTCAATCTACGCTTAAATGAAAATAAACTCAGATAAGATAACGAACACGGCAAAAATCTGCCCAGAAAGCAAGCCCGCAAAGGGTCCAAGAGGGTCTTGGGAGTTTTGAACCCCTTCAGTAAAGGTGATATGGTACTCAAATGAAAAGAAATTCAATGTAAATAATGAGTACGGAAAATTCTGCCAAGAAAGGAAGCCGGAAGGGGACCGAGAGGTTTTTGAGAATTTTTAACCCCTTTAGTCTACGCGATATGGAACTCAAATGAAAATAAATTTAGAGAATATAATGAATGAATATAATGAATGATAGAAAGAAAACCCGGGAAGGGTCGAAAAGGGTCTTGAATTTCTTCTTTACTCCTACAGCTAGTATTTACAAAAATGTTTAATCAATTGTATGTTTGCGAGCAAATGTTTGTTCCATATTGGCCCAAAATTATTGAAGAGATTTCTAGAACAGGAAAGTGTAGAGAGAATGTGTGGTTAAAAAAGCCTAATTTTTTTTGTTTTAAAATTTTGTTTTGGATTATTGCTTAATTTTATTAAGGGTCGAATAGGGCCTTGAATTTCTTCTTTACACCTACAGCTAGTATTTACAAAAATGTTTAATCATTTGAATGTTTGCGAGCAAATGTTTGTTCCATATTGGCCCAAAATTATTGAAGAGATTTCTAGAACAGGAAAGAGTAAAGAGAATGTGTGGTTAAAAAAGCCTACTTTTTTTGTTTTAAAATTTTGTTTTGGATTAATGCTTAATTTTAGAGCATTTTTCAAGTTCTTACCAATAAGTAATTAATTAACTCAATATAGGTAACCCATTACTTTTTAATTTTAGGTATTCCTGTGAGTAATAAGATTTTGATTACTATTGGGTTGTCCAAAAAGTAATTGCGGATTTTTTAAAAGAAAGTAAATGCATTTTTAATAAAACTTAGAATGAACTTTAATCAAATATACTTTTTTACACTTTTTTCTATTGCAAGCTAAAAGTAACAGCTGATAACTGACAGAAGAAAGATTGCAATTACAGAGTCACGATCTGTGAAAAAATTTGTCAACGCCGACTTTATGAAAAATTCGCAATTACTTTTTGGGCAACCCAATAGTATTCCCGTGAGTTATGATATGTGCTTACCTAGTTTTTTTTGGGTACCTAATACTTTGTTCAGACCAAAGCTGCTTTAAGCAAACGACTCGTTTGCCACGAAAACGATTCATTCAAAGCTTGTGAGCCCAAATATTGGGTTGCCCAAAAAGTAATTGTGGATTTTTTAAAAGAAAGTACATACATTTTTAATAAAACTTAAAATGAACTTTAATCAAATATATAATTGCCATTTTGTTCGATAACCTTTTGCCACCTTCCTGGCAAATTTAGTATTCCACGCTCATAGAACTTCTGGCCTTTATCTGCAAAAAACTGAGCCAAGTGCGATTTTATAGCCTCATCGTTGCCGAAAGTTTTACCATTTAAGGAGTTCTGCAAAGATCGAAATAAATGGTAGTCTGATGGTGCAAGGTCAGGGCTATATGGTGGATGCATCAAAAGTTCCCAGACAAGCTCACTCAGTTTTTGGCGAGTGACCAAATATGTGTGCGGTCTAGCGTTGTCCTGGTGGAATATGACACCTTTACGATTGACCAATTCTGGTCGCTTCTCCTTGATGGCTGTGTTCAATTTGTCCAATTGTTGACAGTAAACATCCGAATTAATCGTTTGGTTCCTTGGAAGCAGCTCAAAATATACCACACCCTT
Source organism: Stomoxys calcitrans (assembly GCF_963082655.1). Taxonomy (NCBI): domain Eukaryota; kingdom Metazoa; phylum Arthropoda; class Insecta; order Diptera; family Muscidae; genus Stomoxys; species Stomoxys calcitrans. The sequence continues at coordinate 93,619,433 of NC_081553.1, forward strand.
CCAATCCAGCTTCTTTTGGTGGATATCAGCCTTTGAAGTGGTTTGAGCTGGTTCACCATGCTTGGGCCATGGTCGTTTTCGACTAACGTTGTTGTAAACAATCTATTTTTCATCTCCAGTTATGGTTCGTTTTAAAAACGGATCGAATTCATTGCGTTTAAGGTGCATATCACAAGCGTTGATTCGGTTTGTTAAATGAATTTCTTTCAATGCATGTGGTACCCATATTAAAATTGACGCCAAACAAACAAATGTAAACAAAATTTCGCGCACTTTTTTCTAAAGCAAGCTAAAAGTAACAGCTGATAACTGACAGAAGAAAGAATGCAATTACAGAGTCACAAGCCGTTGAAAAAATTTGTCAACGCCGACTATATTACTACTATATTACCGACAATTACTTTTTGGGCAACCCAATAAATGCCTACATTGTGCTTAATAAACACAGCCCCAACTAAAGTAAAAAAAAACGAATTTTTTCCAAAAAAAAAATTATAAAATCAACAAAATTTTACAGGAAAAGTAAGTGCAATTTCCAAAACACCTCAACTAGTGTTTTTCGAAACGACATAAGCTAAACAAGTCAATGTGGACATAGCATAAAGTTTATTTTATGCAATTTTGGTTACTTCAGTAAACTATAAATGATTGATGTTGACAAAAACCCAATATACACAAAATTCGTAAAGTTATAACTTTTTTGAAACCGGTCCATGTTTAAGCCCTGTTTTGCCTTAATATTTAACATTTTCAATTCTAAGAAAACCTTAATTAAATGTACTATACAGTATGCGGTGAAAAACAATCCACCATTTCTTTTTATAAAGAAAAAAAAAACCGTTAAATGAGCAAAACATTTCGTTTTCAATATTATTTTCATCTTTGCAGTTTATAAACCAATCGATCCAAGTCGCTCAACTAAACCTGTTTAGTTGTTTTGGCCTTATTGGGTCAACAATTAGTGTGTTCAACGAAACGTAAACAATGTTTTGGTTATAGTTTTCCTCAACTACACCTCATGTAGTTTTCCTTTCCATAGCAAGGAAGGAATACATGAACATCTCCATTGAATGGTGCCACACGAAGGATGGTTAGGATGAAAAGTCATTGCACTTTGATGTTAGTAACGCTCCAATTGAGATATAAGAAAATATTTTCTCCTTAAATAATAAATAGAGCCACAAGTGTGCACGAAAGAATTTTTAATTGTGCTTTTCATTTGGGATTGTTCTCAGATCAACAAATATTTGAACGATTGGTGTTTTGTATATAAAAGTGTTGAGTAGTAATAAATAATGTATGAATTTTGTTAAAAAAAAATCTGCTTGTCTTACTGACTGCCTTCTGGGCTAAGCAACATCCATGCGAAGCTAGTGAAGCATTGTGGTTGTAGAAATAAAAATTAAAAGCGTGCTTAGTTCGGCCGCGCCGAATCTTGGGAACCCACCACCATGGATTCGCTACAATATGGGAGCTATATCTAGTTATAGACCGATTTGGACCGTACTTGGCACAGTTGTTAAGAGTCACAACAGAACACTATGTGTAAAATTTCACCCATATCGGATAAAAATTGCGTCTTCCAGGGGCTCAATAAGTCTTATCGGGAGTTCGATTTATATGGGAGCTATATCAGGTCCTCGAACGATTTGGATTGCATTTAGCACAGTTGTTGGAAGTCATAACCGAACAATATGTGCAAAATTTCAGTCAAATCGGATGAAAATTCAGACTTCCAGGGGCTCAAGAAATCAAATCGGGAGATCGGGAGAGTCACAATAGAACAACATGTGCAAAATTTTAGCCACATCGGACAAAAATTGTGTCCTCCAGGGGCTCAAGAAGTCAAATCGCTAGATCTGTTTATATGGGAGCTATATCAGGCTATATACCGATTTGTATTGCACTTAACAAAGTTGTTGGAAATCATTAACGAACATCATGTGCAAAATTTCAGCCAAATCGGATGAAAATTGAGGCTTCCAGGGGTTCAAGAAGTCAAATCGGGAGATCGGTTTATATGGGACCGTTATCTAAATATGAACCTATATGCCCCATTTGCAATCCCTAACGTCCTACATCAATATTAAGTATCTGTGCTAAATATCAAGCGGCTAGCTTTACGCGTTCAACCGCTATAGTGATTTCGACAGACGGACGGACGGAAATGGCTAGATCGACTCAGAACGTCTAGAGGATCAAGAATATATATACTTTGTCGGGTCTTAGACGAATATCTCAAGGTGTTACCAACGGAATGACTAGATTAGTATACCCCCATCCTTTGGTGGTGAATATAAAAATTATTGAAATTGCCAATTAAAATATTAACTGATCCAATTAAAAAAATGATTGCAAATTCCGAAATATCCAATTAGTTTTTTAATTGCATCAATTAAACAGATAATTGAAAATATGCAAAAATTATACCAACATTTTTGCAAAAAGCGCTCTGTATAGGGCGCACCCTCGATTTTGACATGGTTCACACATGTAAAGTTCCCGTATTACGAATTTAAGGTTTATGTCTGGGTCCATGATCACTCCTTAGAAACAAAACACCTCCGTGGGTTTTTCCAAAAATGCAACAGAAAATATTGTTTTCCTAATAATAAAAGAAATATTGGGTTGCCCAAAAAGTAAATGCGGATTTTTCATATAGTCGGCGTTGACAATTTTTTTCAACGGCTTGTGACTCTGTAATTGCATTCTTTCTTCCGTCAGTTATCAGTTGTTACTTTTAGCTTGCTTTAGAAAAAAAAGTGAAAAAAAAGTATATTCGATTAAAGTTCATTCTAAGTTTTATTAAAAATGCATTTACTTTTTTTTTAAATCCGCAATTACTTTTTGGGCAACCCAATAGTAGCTGGGCGTGTTTAGATCTAGACTAACAGAACACTAACTTTATGAATTACATGCACTGGGGAAGTAACTGCCTACACCTAGGCCTAAATTTTCTCTTTAAAAAGCCCAACAACTTGCGAATGTTCACATCCGCTAAATCAGACAGGTTCTCTAAGAAATGAGAACCTAAACACCTTTTGACTGCCAGCGCCGAACACACACACAGAACGTGTTCTATAGTCCCTTCTTTCGATGTCCTCACAGCTTCTGCAAAAGTCGTTACTGGCAACCTTCAGTCTGTCAGCATGGTTTTCGATTAGACAGTGCGCTGTCATGACGGACACAATGACTGAGACATCTGTTCGGCCAATGACTGCAAAGCAATAGACCTCTTCAAGCCTAGATTAGGCCACATAGTTTTGGAATGCTCACAGCCCCCTCTTTGTAACCATCTATCATTCGTTGTCCTTCGGGACTGATCGTGAAAACTTAGCTCACATGTCGCTATAGGAATAACCACAGATTCCAGTTTTCCTGGAATGTGTAAGATAATTCCTAGTCTCGCAAGCTACGCAGCTCTTCAATTCCCTGGGATATCTCAGCGGCCCGACACTAGACACTCGTTGAGAGATCTGCGACAGTGGAGGACGGTATTTGTGTTCAGAAATACATTCTCCAGGGATTTAATGGCTCTCTGGCTGTCTGAAAAGATATTTATGCCAATCGTTGTTATGACATTATATCTTAGCCATTCGACCACTTCCTTAATTGCAAGGATCTCCGCTTAATACACACTACAGTGGTCGGGTAACCTTTTCGATATGACCTGTTCTAGATCTTAAGAGTACACCCCAAAGCCCACCTGGTGGTCTAGTTTGGTACCATCCGTATATAAGCTTATGTGACTTCTTATACCAGGGATGTCGTAGTTCCAAACGGTTCTATCAGGAATAGTGGTAAAGAACTTTTTATCAAAAATCGGCTCAGGCATGGTGTAATCCTCAATGCATGAAACATCGGACATTGTATCAAGGATAACGTAGCCGCCACATGACCAATGCGAAAGCTTTCTTAGCTTCACGGCAGTGGTCGCAGCTATTTGTCTAGTCACAATGTCCAGAGGCATAAGATGTAGCAATAAATAGAGTGCATCAGATGGTGTCGTTCTCAGTGCGGCTGTTATGCATAAACGAGGCCGTCTTTTGAATCCGGTTGATTATTCAACAGTAGGTGGACTTTTAAAGCGCCGTCCACCAGACCACAACACTATATAGGATTATAGGTCTGACAACTGCAGTATATACCCAGTGCAAGACGCGCGGTCTAATCAAAATTTTTTACCATTGGTGTATAGGGCAATAGTTGCAGGTGTATAGGGCAAGAGTTGCCTTTCTTGCCCTTTCCAAAATGTTGGACTTGAAGTTCAATTTCCTGTCCAATAAAACCCAAAAAAAAAAAACAAGTAAAAGCGTGCTAAGTTCGAAAGGGCCGAATTTTGGGAACCCACCAACATGGATTCAGCTAAAAATTTAAATTAGTTGAAGGTCCATACTTAGCGCAGTTGTTGGAAGTCGTAACAGAATACACCGTGCAAAGTTTCAGCCAAATCGGAAAAAAATTGTGGCTTGTAAGGACTCATAAAGTCAAATCGGGAGATCGGTTTATATGGGAGCTATATTAGGCCATAGACCGCTTTTGACCATACTTGGCACAGTTGTTGGAAGTCATAGCAGAACAATATCTGCAAAATTTTAGCCAAATCGGAAAAAAATTGTGGCTTCCAGGGGTGAAGAAGTGAAATCGGAAGATGCGTTTATATGGGAGCTATATCCGGTTATAGACCGATTCGGCCCGTACTTGGCACAGTTGATGAAAGTCATAACAGATCGGACAAAAATTGTGGCTTCCAAGGGCTCAAGAAATTCAATTTATATGGGAGCTATATTAATATTCGAATTGATATGGCCCATTTGCAATACTCAAAAACCTACATTAATAGCAAGTATCTATGCAAAATTACAAGCAGCTAGCTGCATGCGTTCGACCACTATCGTGACTACGAGAAACAGACGGACGGACATGGCTAGATCGACTCAGAATGTCCGTAGTATAGTTGATGGGGTCTTAGGTTAATATTTCGAGGTATTACAAACGGAATGACTAGATAAGTATACCCCCATCCTAATGTGATGGGTATAAAAACACAGATTGCTTTGCAGTAAGCAATCTTTGTAACGTTCAAGTCAGAATTATTTTAAACGACACGTTTGCACACCAAATCGCAGTCAAACAAATGTTTTAAACTTAATATTTATAAAAAGTTCTTAACCAGTTAAGACACATTAAAACATCAAATTTGAAATTTAGTTTCATATACTAATTCTTCGCGTGTTGAGTAAAATAATTTTACTCACGCATACCTATCAAAATCGTGTGTCCACTTTCTACCCTACGCAAAACAATATGAATTGAAACTGGAATAGTGGCGCTCTCCTTTACAACTCTTATAGATAATTTGAGAGCGGAGATCAACCTTCCAATAAATAAAATGATTACCACTCCCCCCTCTGCACTAATACAAGTTAAGTTTGGTTAAGTTGCTGTGTGTGTGGTGTAATTCGGTTATAATGTAGTTGCCTTTGCTTTGTTCGTGATTTTTAATTGAATTGTCTGCCTCCCCCTTCCCCCACACAAGCATTTTGTGCATGTTTGCAAAGTTTATTTCTTTTCTACGCAAATAAGAACAAGAATCATTATGTATAAAAGTTTTTGATTCGTGTAATTAGACAAAAATTGATTTGTTTCCCAAACTTATTTGCATTTTCATTTGAAATGGGGTTACGATAATGGTGCAAGTGGTGATGGTAAGAGGAAATGTTTTGTGGCTATATGAAGGAGGATAAAAGTAGATATTGTGGTTGTTTACTAGGGCAATAAATGGAGATTGAAACATTTATGAAAGGTTACTGAGGCAGCAAAATGGGAATTTTTATAAAACATTATAAAAAGGCACTTTTCTGGAGAAAAGCGTGCAAAAATGTTAAACATTCTTATGGAAATATTTGAAAAATTCATTAACTTTTTACTATTTTTATACCCATCATCATAGCATGGGGGTGTACTAATCTAAAATTTCGTTTGTGACACCTTGAAATATTCATCAAAGACTCCATAAAGTATACATATCCTTGATCGTCTCGACGTTCTGAGTCGATCTAGCCATGTTGGCCCGTCCATCGAAATCACGATAGCGGTCGAACGCGTAAGGATAGCCTCTTGAAATTTTGCACAGATACTTAATATTGATGTAGGTCATTAGGGATTGCAAATGGGTCATGTCGGTTCAGATTTGGATATAGCTCCCATATAGACCGATCTCCCGATTAGACTTCTTGAGCCCCTGGAAGCCGCAATATTTGTCCGATTAGACTGAAATTGAGCTTGGAGATTTCCATTATGACTTCCAACAGCTGTGCCAAGTACGGCCCAAATAGGTCAAGAACCTGATATAGCTCCCATATAAACCGATCTCCCGATTTGACATTTTAAGCCCCTGGAAGCCCCAATATTCATCCGTTATGGCTGACATTTTTCACATAGTGTTAGTTCATGTCTTCCAACAACCGCGCCAAGTACGGCCCAAATCGGTCAAGAACCTGATATAGCTCCCATATAAATCTATCGCCCGATTTGATTTCTTGAGCCCCTGGAAGCCTCAATTTTCATCCGATATGGCTTAAATTTTGCGCATAGTGTTATGTCATGACTTCCAATAACCGTGTTAAGTACGGTCCAAATCGCTCTATAACCTGTGATAGCTTTTATATAAACCGATCTTCCGATTTGATTCCTGAGCCCTTACAGGCAGCAATTTTTGTCCTATTTGGCTGAAATTGATCATGTAGTATTCTAGTATGACTTTCAGCAACTGTGTTAAGCACTGTCCGAAACGGTCTATAACCTGAAATTGCTCCCATATAAATCGATTTCCCGATTCGATTTGTCTTCTTGAGCCGGACTATAACCCGATATAGCTCCCATATTTTACCAGAATCCTAGTGGTGGGTTCTTGAACTTAGAATCGCAAAAACTAATGAATTTTTACACAAAATTGTTATAAATTTCCCGCGGCGATCGGTTCTTTGTACCGGAACGATCTTGCTCACCTACAGGAGCTTGATGAGGATCGCCACCTCCACATGAAAATGTGGCTACAACAACAACAACATAATTTCCTAGACATTTTATGGATTTAGCTATATTCAGGCATAAATAACACAAATTGCAGTAGAATCAAAAAATGGAATTATTAAAAATGGGCTCGGGGCATGTTTTCAAAAGTGTTCAAATTATCTATTTATCGCAAAACGACATCTCTGATCGTGGGTATTCCATTCCTTATACTCGTAGGTAATCGTGATTCAAAAAATATTTAATATAAATTTAGGATTATTAATGAAATACCCCCATATTAATGTTCCTTGAATTACAATAACGTGATTCCTATTTGTACATTTAATAATACAAGAATCAAGAATAAACTTCACTAATCTTATACACCAAATTTTTAAAATCATAAAGTAATGACTTACCTACGAAATGCCGCTTTTCGGCAGACACATATTCTGCAGTGCAACAGTTGTTGGCCTTGTGTCATTTTCTTTCGTCCATCCAGCGCATAAAAGCAACAACACAATGCGCACACATAAAACAACTTTCCCTAAACTCCAAAGCAACCCCGTTGAATTGAACACTCACTTAGTTTCGGCAAATAAAATCAATTATGGCCTATTGTAAATTGTTCTTATTTGCACAATTAAAGAAAAAGTTTTTTACACTTGCACACGCGAGCACGACAAAAAGATTTACAAAAAAACATGCGACGAATGCAAATAACGCGACACAACTGAATTGGAATTGGTAATTGCATGGGGATAAAGAAGATCTGTATCATTTCTTATTGGAATGCAGTTGTGAACTCCCCGCTCAATATTTAACTGTTTAGTCAGATGAGGAGTGCAAGTAACATTCGAGCTCTCTCTCTCTCTCTCTCTCTTTTATGGTGTTATTTGCAATGTTCAGTTGGTAATTCTGTTCACCTCTTTGACTTTGCTTTACACTGCTCTCCTTGAATGGGAAAGCAAAATGTATGTATTCTATTGAGGAAACTGTTTGCTCTCTGTTCCAACTTTCAACACCAATGTTAAAAATCAAAGAGAGTATGATTAACATTTTAATGTGTTAGCTTAGTAATTGCTTTTTACCATGTTTGTGGTCAAGGAGATCCACAGTATTCTCTCATTGGAACATTGATCTTAACCCCTCACTCCGAATATAATAGTTCAAAATATGATGTGGAATACAAAGTCATATTTCATTTGTATTTGATTTATGGAGAGCTGTTATTGTTTTTTTGCATGTGCTCTAATTGGAATTTGCTCTGTGAAATCTCTTCTTGAAGAGGGGAGCAAAATGGATGCACGCAATAACTTTAACTCTTTAGACCAGGGATGATTATTTTGATACTTTGGTACTTTTGTTGATACCTTTAGACATTGAAAGTACCATTTCGCGAGTCATTTGATACTTTTTGGAGAGTAATAATTTTTCATTATTCACTATAATTTCACAAGAAAGGAAAAAGTTTAAATTCTATAAACGCCTTTAGAAAAAACTATTACAAGTAATAATTAGCCCTCAAGAAGTAAGTGAGGAGTTCGGCCTACGTCAAAATGTTAATTTATGGGGAAAATCTTTGAAACAGATATAGAATGGGATAATACAAAATACATTCTATGCGCCCTCAACAGGTAGAATAGGAGATCAGTCGTGTAATTTAAGGGCATTTTCGTGGCCAATGTATACGTACATTGAATACGCATAAACTGACCTCCACTCAGTACCTTTTAGATGAATTCCCCATTGGCATGCACTTGAATTGCATTTTTCTAAGTAATGAGAGGAAGTTTTGGGAGCATAGGGAGCAAATATTTTACCTTTTGGATACAAAAAGTACACTTTTAAAAATTAAAGTACCCTAAGAGAGTGTGTATGTATGTATCCTAAAATACTTGGTTGCATCCTAAACTTTGAATTTTGTAAATTTATTGGTTGAAGTGTAAGACTTTCTTTTTCGGTGACTAAATAAAGAATCAATGATTTCTTTTTGTTCTTTTTTCTAAAGGGGAGTAAGTCAAGCTAATCTAACCATTTTTTTAGTGGAATGCTCTTGGTAACCCCTAGCTCGCAATTTAATTATCTTAAGCAAAAGTGGACCTACTACGTTATAGTTTCACTCAGGCATGGAAAATACAAAATTTTAAATAGTACTGAAATTGTACTTTTTGACCGCAAGACGGAATGTCCCCATCTTTTGCGACATATGCGAGATAGACATCAGCTATGGGGGAACCGATTTATTCGAATCTTCGACTGTACATTGATAGTAAGTCAAAAACGGAAATTAGATATTAAAATTTTGAATCAACCACTTAGGGGAAAACCACAACCTAAAATACTGTAAACCGACATTTATACGAATAGGTACGAGGATTGCCTTTTATATTTCGGGATTGTCCAACCCTTGTGTTACAATCTGCCAACTGACATTTTAAGGTTATATGTACATAGAACGTTTTGACATACGAGCGGTAATTATGTTGTTTACAGGAACATAAAAGATTCATCTCGCCTAAAAAATTAAATTAAATCGTAGACGATTTCGTGCGATTATTTTTTAAAATTTTCGACGTGGATTAACTTATTAACAGTGCATCGATAAACTTATTTCAATTTTTGGCAATGAAGCTCCATCGAGGACCAGTGTTTATAGATTGTATGGTGACTCCAACCGAGGTCGTAGTTCACTCCAAGACAAACTTCGTGAAAGTCGTCGTCCCAAAAACCATTGATGCTATGCGCCAACTGATATTGCAAGATCGTCATGTGACCTATCGTGAGATTGAGACAACCTTAGGCATTATTCTGAACAGCATACATTCAACATTGCATAAACATTTTACCGTCAAAAAATTGTTCGCGTTGTATCGCACACACTTTGTCAATCGCTCAAAAAAAAAGGCTCGTGTCGATTGGCCAAATGAAATGCTCCAAAAATACGAAACAACTGCATCGATCATTTGATCGATTTGATGAGTCATCCGCCTTATATTCCTGACTTGTCACCGAATGACTTCTTTTTATTCCCGTACGTAAAAAATAAAATGAGAGGTCAACGATTTTCGACACCTAAAGAAGCGGTTGATGTGTTCAGAATGCATGGTTTGGAGATACCTCAATCTGAGTGGCAATAGTGATTCGACAATTGGTGCAAACGCATGCAAAAGTGTTTGGATCTTAAGGTGGAATATTTTGAAAAACAACAAAGCGATTTTCAATGATAAATATTTGTTTTTGTTCTCTAATACCGAAATATAAAAAGCAAGTCTTTTCGTTTTTCCTATGCCAGCGGGCATAGTTATTTATGTACGGATGTGTATACTGCGTTTAGACCCATACGTTTGGGTCTATACCCAACCTTCTCAGATATGGTGCATATCGAAACATAGCATATGTGGTTATTGCAGCCCTATACAGAAAAGTCTGCTGATTTAAGATTCACATTTTGCTAAATTATGATCCTCTTGCAAATTTAGAAAACTAAGTTGCTCCTCACGCATCTAATCAACATCCTTGTCGAGACTTGTTTAGATCGGGTACCTACATATGTGTATGCAAATATTGTTCGATTTCCTGATATACGATGTTGGACATACTAAAGTCGCATTTATTTCCCAAATTGAAATTTTTTTCAGTATATGGCTTAACCAGTCCTTCAGGACCCGGTATAACCCGTTTATTGGCTAGTTCACATAGATGCTGTAAGCAAAATGTAGCCTCAAATGGAATGTTAAAAATGCCGTTTTGAAAACCAGACCACTGTTGGGATGGCTGACATTCGTTGTACTCCAATTGTGGTTAAATCTATCCCGAAGGGTCAGGATATTATTCCAAGTCACCCAGACCTGACTACACTCACTCACTACCAGCTTGGTGAGTGCTTCAGAATAGTTCACCGCTCGCTGCCAGAGTGGTAAAAGGCAAAGAAAGTCGGTCACTTACCGCCATAGTGGACCAAGAGAAAGATGGAGGACTTGCTTTGACGCCAAAAAAAAAAACACTTTTTCATGTATGGCAGCACAAAATGAGGCTCTGTTTCACTCGCCAAAGTTGAAAATTCTTTAACTTCTGCGTGTTACTTTATGCGATTTTTTGCAGAGTTGCATTTTTAAGCGCAACGCTCATAAATAAAGCTCTGTTTAGGCCTATGGAGCTGGCAAACTATCGATTTTTCCTCCATTCGATACTTTCGATATTTTTCTTCATAACTATTGATAGTTTTTTTTAAGTATTGCTGTGTTTTCTTTTAGTCTTATCCAATGTTAGTCATATTTTCTGGATAGAATTGCAGTGTAAAGTAGTTTTGGATGGATATCGATATCATGCAATAACAGATAATAATAACCAGTTTCAAATTTCATCCGAATCGATTGAAAAATGATCCTTTTATGGGCTCTATACTCTAATCGGGAGATCGGTTTATATGGCAGCTATATCCAAATATGGTCCGATCTAGACGATGTCCGACACAAAGGTGTAAAGGTCTATCAAAACTCACTGTGCCAAATTTCATCGAAATAGGATGAAAAATGCACATTTTATAGGCTCATTACACAATATCTAGAGATCGGTCTATACGGCAGATACATCCAAATATGGTCCAATCTGGACCACAATTGACAGGTTTGGGTAGGGGTCTACCAGTTACTGTGCTTGAAAGGCACTAGCATTGACTTGCACTAGCATTTACGTGCCCCTCTACAGGCGACTAGGTAAGTCAGTCATATTTAATACATATTCTTACAAATAATATTGGAAAAATGATTTAAAATTGAAATACCACATCAGCTAAAATGAGTATATCAACATTATTTTTTGCTAAAAAACGTCAATCGACGAAAGCAAAATTACTTGCTTTTGACTTATTGCCAGAGAAGTGTACTAAAGAAAATGCGTTTTGTTAAATCCCCAGTGTGAACTATGGTGCAAAAAAAATTTTGTTAGTCTTAGAGCTCGAGGGGACGTTTAAAAGGCTACAAAACTTCCGGATATATTATATAAATTTATGTTGAAAAAAGCATCATTAACATTTTGGTATTGCTGAGCAATGTACACTTCGTTTTGAATCAAATTTTATCTTATTTTTCTACATAACTCTAAGTGAAATTTTGTATACAAACATCAATAACTGTACAAAAGTATTCTTTTAAAACGAATACTAATTGGATTGAAATGTTTTAAGAATGTTGATCAGCTCGTCTTTTAATATTATATAAATTGATTTTTTTTTTTTTTTTTTGTTACCTTATATTTTTCTTTTTATTATTTTCCAAGTCAAACAAAACTTTTATAAAAATTTTTTGCGATATCTTATTCTGGTCGATACAGGTTTACGAAAAATCCATAAAATTTTTATGCTTTATTAAAATTTGTTGGACATTTTGTTTTTGGAGGAAATTGTTTTTAACTTTCATATTTAAAGAAAATTTCATTTAAATCTTATGTTTAGAAAAAATTTTGATGAAATTTTGTATTTAAAGCAAATTCAAATTAAAGAATGTTCCTACTTTTCATTTGATACTCATATTTCCCACAGCGGTGAAAAAGTCCTGTTGGGAGGATTTTTTGGCGTGGGATACTCTACTCTAAAATACCTTTCATTTGATACCCATATAATCCCAATCCAAAAATAAGTCCGTCCGGATGGGTTTTGGGATGGGGCGTCCCCCCAGGTTATGTGACCCGAAAATTTTATACCAATTTCGTGTTTTTGGGGTACCATGATGTGGGATACAAAATTTCACTTAAATCGGTGCACGCATCTCCGAAATCTGATGTTTTTGAAAATTTTGGTAAGGGAGAGGGTCCGACCCCCATCGGATATCAAAAACTGTAGTACTCTATTTTCACCGGAGGCTTAAACTTTACCATCAGTGAAAACTTCATCAAAATCGGTTTAGCTGTTTTTAAGCCTATACGGAACAGACAAACAAGTAACACATGTAAAGCACTTTTCGTCATAATGCGGCGAAAAATGCATGATTTATGCCCGCATAGCAGCTTTATCGAAGTATGGTCCGATTTGGGCCAAATTCGACACGGACAAGTCACATTGTTGAATTTTGTAGAACAAACTATTGGTCTTTTTTGTAGCCATATCAAAATATAGACCGATCTGAACCATATACGATACGGATGTCGAAAAGACTAACATAAGTCACTGTGTCAAATTTGAGCGATTTTGGATAATTAATGCGCCTTTTATGTGCCCAAGATCTTTACTCGAGAGATCGGTCTATATGATACCTATATCCAAATCTAGACCGTCCTGGGCCAAATTGAAGGGGGCTGTCGCCCTTTATGGGCCCAAGACCATAAATCGAGATATCGGTCTATATGGCAGTTATATCCAAATCTGGACGGATTTGGGCCAAGTTGAAGAACGATTTCGACTGGCCTAACAAAAATTTGTCCCAAACTTCAGCAAAATCGGAAAATTAATGTGGATTTTATGGGACAAAAAAAGAATCGGTGCAAAGTTTCAACTTAATATCTCTATTTTTAAAGACTGTAGCGTTATTTCAACAGACAGACAGACGGACATGGCTAGATCATCTTAGACTTTTACGCTGATCAAGAATATATATACTTTATAGGATCGGAAATTAATATTTCGATGTGTTGCAAACCGAATGACAAACTGAATATACACCAATCCTTCGGTGGTGGGTGTAAAAACTAGATCGACATTTTGTCCTTAGACAATTTTCACTAAAATTTATTTTCAATAGCAAAACTTTTTCAGAGTCGAAATTTCCATAAATTTTTCTCAAGGACAAATCTCAATAAAATTGTCCATAAGACACAAATTTCATATTATGGTATCAAAAAACAAAGAATCAATGACCCTTTCTGCTAAGGAACACTTTTAAATAAATTTCGTGTTCAGAACAAAAAGAAATTTTTTAAAAAACCAAATACTATTTATTGAAATTTTCTTAAGAAATAAAAATTCTATTAAAATTTTCTTTAAAGTAAAAATCGCAATGAAATCTTTCTGAAAAAAATCTTTGTTAGAAATCTTCTATAAAATTTCCTAGAAATTTTGTCTTTAGAGAATAATAATAATAATAATTCTAATTTTAGAAATTTTGTCTTTAGAGAAAAAATCCAAAGAATTCTACCAGTTAAAAAATATGCAATGAGTTCGCCCTTTGCAAAATTCCATGGTCATAGCTGTAAACGGCAACAAAAGGTAACATTTGGCAATATGAACAGAATTTCTCCCAATTATATGCATTCAATGTCAAAAATTTCTACATGGTCTTACTCGTACGTTTAACGGTATTTTGCTTTTGCCTTCAGTTTGCTCCCCTTCCCCACTACTACTGTTAATGGAAATTTAAGAATACATTTGCAATAAGATCTCTCTGAATTTAAACTGTTCTACTCTCATCCACCGAGAGGCTTAGAAAATTATCTTGTCAGTGCACGGCCAACCACTACATTCCAATGAGAACTTAATTCTGATTTTCTATTTATCCCCATGCACTTATGTTTGGAGTTCAGTTGTGTCGCATTGTTTATACCCGTCGCATGTCTTGTAGCGATCGCGTTCGCGAGTGCAATTACGTGTGTATGTAGGCAAATAAAACAATCATCCCCCACCCCATAGACAATAACTGATTTCTTGGCAAAATCAAATAAATGACCATTTGATGGGGTTGTGTTGTTGCTTTGGTGGTACAAGATGCACAGAGTGCTGTTGTGTCAGCTAGGAGGCTACAGCAGGGAGTGAGTATAAGCCATTGCATGCTTGTGCTTAAAGGGCGAGGAGAAATAAATGGCAAAACACCGTTATTTGTACAATAGCAAAAGGTAAGTCTGTCATATTGAATACCTGTTCTTCTTTCAAATTTTCCTAACAGATATCTTAAAATTAATTAAAATATAAGTTTAATTGAAGTAAAGTTATTAAAAGAATATATTTTTGTTGGAACTGAGAATAGATTAATGAGAAATTGATCAGTTGCATGTAAAAACTTTAAGGGTTTTTGTGCAAGTAGTGCAAAGAATAGGTTTTTTGCTTCCGATTCTCTGAGTAAAGGAGATTTGCAATCAGTTACAAACCTAAAAAACTCGCTTGCTTTGTATGTGTATGTATGCTTTTGTATGGGAACAAAAGCATTTTGAAGATTTTAATTTTGCTATGCACATTGGAATCACTTAAAAATTTCTTTTTAAATTCCATATTTTATCCATAACATCGTAAAATATAATTTTTTATATTGTGTTCTTAAAACAAACTCTAAATCGATTGGATTTTTTGAACTGGGTGTATTGATTTATTTTAATTGATTTCTTTTGCTACCCTTTTTTGCAATTACAATGCAAATGTTCTGCAGTTTTGCCGATGCTATTCTTTATATTTTTGTTTTATTTATGATGAGTTAAGTTACATTTTCCTCTGACCTGTAACTTTTGAGATCATTTCAACAATATTTTGTGTACAGAAAAAATGTATCAAAATCTTTTCCTTAGAAAAAAGTCTAAACTTTGTGTTAAGTAACAATTTTCGTTGGAATACGATAACGTCTTCTACAATATTTGTTTAAAAATTGCCTTTGGCAAACATGTTTTCGAACTTTTGACATAAGAAAAATTTTCGCTGAAATTTTGTTTTAGAGAAATGTTCATTCAAATTTTGTATTAAAAGAATGTTTTATTAGGATATGGTCTATTTCATTAAAATTAAGTCCTTGGCGAAATTTTTTAAAGTTTCTTTCATGAAAAATTAAAGTACGTCTTGACTTTGGGTCAAATATTATTCCATTTTTGAGTAAAAGAAAATTTCATTGAAATTTTGACTTTAAAAAATTGGTTCAATATTTTGTATTTTTAGGAAATTTTCACTTAAAAATTTGAACGAAAAATAATTTTGTCTATTTTCATTAAAAAAATGCGCTCATATTTTATGTTTAGAAAAATTTAAATACAATTTTTCTGTTTTTTTTTCTACATTAAAATTTTTCAAAACACAACATTTTAGTGAAATTTTGTATAAAGACAAAACATCAATAAAATTTTCTCTAAGGACAATATTTAAAAAAGATTTCTCATGGAAGTAATTTCAGTCACATTTTCTCAAAGATAAAATTCAATAAAATTTTCTCTGAGACAAATATTTTAATTTATGTTTTTTATAACATAAATATTCATATATTCTACATTGAAAAACTCTCAACAAATATAAAAACACAACTTTTCCAAATGACAAAAAATCACTGGATTTTGTTCCAAAGACGAAATGCCAACTAAATTTCTTTCAAGAAAAAATTTCAATCTAATTTCTTTAGATATAATTTTATTGGAATATTGTCTTTAGTGAAAATTTCTAAGACGTTTTTTTTTTTTTGAACATTGTCCTCATAGAAAATTTCTTTAAAATTTTGTCTTTAACAAACTTTAATTAAAATGTTGTCTTTGGTGAAAATTTCATTGAAATGTTATCTTTTGAGAAAGTTTTATTAAATTTTTGTAATTAGAGAAAGTTTTATTAAATTTTTGTACCTAGAGAAAGTTTTGTTCAAATTTTGTCTTTAGAGAAATTTCATTCAAATATTGCCTTTAGAAAAACTTTCATAAAAATTTTATCGAAATTTTTGTCTTAAGAAAAAACTTCGTAGAAATATTGACTTGAGAAAAAATTTCATTGAAATTGTGTCTATAGAAAAATTTCGTTTAAAATTTGTCTAAAGAAAAATTTTATTTAAATTTTGTCTTAAAAAAGATTCATTGAAATTTTGTCTACCAAAAAATTTCATTGATATTTTGTGTTTAGAAAAAATTTTATTGAAATGAAAAGATTTCATTAAAACTTTGTCTTTAGAAAATAATATTCCTTGAAATTTTGTTTTTAGAGAAAATTTCTTTGAAATTTTGTCTTTAGAGAAAATTTCATTGAAATTTTGTCTTTATAGACTTAAGAAAAAATTTCATAGAAAATTTTTGTCTTTAGAGAAAATTTCATAGCAATTGTGTCTTTAAAAAAAATTTTATTGAAATTTTTTCATTAGAGAAAAATTTTATTGACATTTTGTCTTTAGAGAAAATTTCACGGAAATATTTCCTTTAGATAAATTTTAATAGAAATTGAGTCTTTAGAGAAAATTTCACAGAAAATTAGTCTTTAGAGAAAATTTCATAGTAATTTCATATTTAGAGAATATTTGATAGAAGTTTTATCTGTGGAGAAAATTTCATAGAAATTTGTCTTTAGAGAACATTCCATAAAAGTTTTGTTTTTAGAGAAACTTTCATGGTAATCTTATGGAAATTTTGTCTCTAAAGAAAATTTCATGGAAATTTTGTCTCTAGAGAAAATTTCATGGAAATTTTGTCTTTAGAGAAAATTTCATGGAAATTTTCATAAAAATTTTGCTTATAGAGAAAATTTCATGGAAATTTTGTCTTTAGAGGAAATTTCATAGAAATTTTGTCTTTAGAGGAAATTTCATAGAAATTTTGTCTTTAGAGGAAATTTCATAGAAATTTTGTCTTTAGAGGAAATTTCATGGAAATTTTGTCTTTAGAGGAAATTTCATGGTAATTTTGTCTTTAGAGGAAATTTCATGGAAATTTTGTCTTTAGAGGAAATTTCATGGAAGTTTTGTTTAAGAGAAAATTTAATGGAAGTTTTGTTTAAGAGAAAATTTAATGGAAGTTTTGTCTTAAGAAAATTTTAATAGAAGATTTGTTTTTTGATAAAATTTCTTAAAAGTATTGTCTTTAGAGAAATTTTCATAGAATTTTGTCTTTAGAGAAAATTGCTTAGAAATTTTGTCCTTAGAGAAAATTTTCTAGAAATTTTATCCTTAGACATAGAAATTCATAAAAATTTTGTCTTTAGAGAAAATTTAATGGAAATTTTGTCTTTAGAGAAAATTTCATGGAAATTTTGTCTTAAGAGTAAATTTCATGGAAATTTTGTCTTTAGAGTAAATTTCATGGAAATTTTGTCTTTAGAGAAAATTTCATGGAAATTTCTGTAAGGTAAAAGTCGCAAATAAATTTTTCTGTAAACAATCTTTCTTAGAAATTTTGTCCTCAGAGAAAATACCAAAAAAATTTTACAGGGTTAAAGAAATATGCAATGATTTCGCCCTTTGCAAAATTCCATGGTCATAGCTATAAACGGCAACAAATGGTAACATCTGGCAATATGAACAGAATTTCTCCCAATTGTATGCATTCCATGTCAAAAATTTCTACATGGTCTTACTCGTATGTTTAACGGTATTTTGCTTTTGCCTTCAGTTTGCTCCCCTTCCCCCTACTAATGTTAATGGAACTATAAGAATACATTTCCAATAAGATCTCTCTGAATTTAAACTGTTCTACTCTCATCCACCGAGAGGCTTAGAAAATTATCTTGTCAGTGCCCGGCCAACCACTACATTCCAATGAGAACTTAATTCTGATTTTCTATTTATCCCCATGCACTTATGTTTGGAGTTCAGTTGTGTCGCATTGTTTATACCCGTCGCATGGCTTGTAGCGATCGCCTTCGCGTTCGCGAGTGCAATTACGTGTGTATGTAGGCAAATAAAACAATCATCCCCCACTCCATAGACAATAACTGAATTCTGGGCAAAATTAAATAAATGACCATTTGATGGGGTTGTGTTTTGCGTTGGTGGTACAAGATGCACAGAGTGCTGTTGGGTCAGCTAGGAGCCTACAGCAGGGAGTGAGTATAAGCCATTGAATGCTTGTGCTTAAAAGGCGAGGAGAAATAAATGGCAAAACACCGTTATTTGTACAATAGCAAAAGGTAAGTCTGTCATATTGAAAACCTAATCTTCTTTCAAATTTTCCTAACAGATATCTTAAAATTAATTAAAATATAAGTTTAATTGAAGTAAAGTTATTAGAAGAATATATTTTTATTGGAACTGAGAATAGATAATTGAGAAATTGATCAGTTGCATGTAAAAACTTTAAGGGTTTTTGTGCAAGTAGTGCAAAGAATGCTTTTTTTGCTTCTAATTTCCTAAGTAAAGAAGATAGGCAGTCAGTTAAAACTCTAAAAAACTTGTTTGCATTAAGTCATCATAGAATTTCATACAAATTTCGTCATCAGAAAAAATTTTAACGAAATTTTCTCTGAAGACAAAATTTCTATGAAATTTTCTCTAAAGACAAAAATTTTTCTAAGGACAAAATTTTCTCTAAGGGCAAAATTATGGAAATTTTGTCTTTAGAGAAAATTTAATAGAAATTTTGTATTCAGAGAAAATTTCATAAAAATTTTGCCTTTATAAAGGGTGATTTTTTTGAGGTTAGGATTTTCATGCATTAGTATTTGACAGATCACGTGGGATTTCAGACATGGTGTCAAAGAGAAAGATGCTCAGTATGCTTTGACATTTCATCATGAATAGACTTACTAACGAGCAACGCTTGCAAATCATTGAATTTTATTACCAAAATCAGTGTTCGGTTCGAAATGTGTTCAAATTTTGACAAATTTTGTTCAGCGATGAGGCTCATTTCTGGTTGAATGGCTACGTAAATAAGCAAAATTGCCGCATTTGGAGTGAAGAGCAACCAGAAGCCGTTCAAGAACTGCCCATGCATTCCGAAAAATGCACTGTTTGGTGTGGTTTGTACGCTGGTGGAATCATTGGACCGTATTTTTTCAAAGATGCTGTTGGACGCAACGTTACGGTGAATGAACACATTTCGAACCGAACACTGATTTTGGTAATAAAATTCAATGATTTGCAAGCGTTGCTCGTTAGTAAGTCTATTCATGATGAAATGTCAAAGCATACTGAGCATCTTTCTCTTTGACACCATGTCTGAAATCCCACGTGATCTGTCAAATACTAATGCATGAAAATCCTAACCTCAAAAAAATCACCCTTTAGAAAATTTCATAGAAATTTTGTCTTAGAGAAAATTTCATTGAAATTTTGTCTTTAGAGAAAATTTCATAGAAATTTTGTCTTTAGAGAAAATTTCATAGAAATTTTGTCTTTAGAGAAAATTTCATAGAAATTGTGTCTTTAGAGAAAATTTCATAGAAATTTTGTCTTTAGAGAAAATTTCATAGAAATTTTGTCTTTAGAGAAAATTTCATAGAAATTTTGTCTTTAGAGAAAATTTCATAGAAATTTTGTCTTTAGAGAAAATTTCATATAAATTTTGTCTTAAGAGAAAATTTTATAGAAATTTTGTGTTTAGAGAAAATTTCATAGAAATTTTGTCTTTAGAGAAAATTTCATAGAAATTTTGTCTTTGTTAAAGAAAATTTCATAGAAATTTTGTCTTTAGAGAAAATTTTGTCTTTTAAAGAAAAGTTTCATTAAAACTTTGTCTTAAGACAAAAGTTTCATTAAAATTTTATCTTTAGAAAAAATTTAATTGAAATATTGTCTTAAGACCAAATTTCATTGCGATATTGTCTTTAGACAAAATTTCATTGAAATATTGTCTATATTAGACAAAATTTCATAGAAATTTTGTCTTTAGAGAAAATTTCATAGAAATTTTGTCTTTAGAGAAAATTTCGTAGAAATTTTGTCTGTAGAGAAAATTTCATAGAAATTTTGTCTTTAGAGAAAATTTTGTCTTTTAAAGAAAAGTTTCATTAAAACTTTGTCTTAAGACAAAAGTTTCATTAAAATTTTATCTTTAGAAAAAATTTAATTGAAATATTGTCTTAAGACCAAATTTCATTGCAATATTGTCTTTAGACAAAATTTCATTGAAATATTGTCTATATTAGACAAAATTTCATAGAAATTTTGTTTTTAGAGAAAATTTCATAGAAATTTTGTCTTTAGAGAAAATTTCATAGAAATTTTGTCTTTAGAGAAAATTTCATAGAAATTTTGTCTTTAGAGAAAATTTCATAGAAATTTTGTCTTTAGAGAAAATTTCATAGAAATTGTGTCTTTAGAGAAAATTTCATAGAAATTTTGTCTTTAGAGAAAATTTCATAGAAATTTTGTCTTTAGAGAAAATTTCATAGAAATTTTGTCTTTAGAGAAAATTTCATAGAAATTTTGTCTTTAGAGAAAATTTCATAGAAATTTTGTCTTTAGAGAAAATTTCATAGAAATTTTGTCTTTAGAGAAAATTTCATAGAAATTTTGTCTTTAGAGAAAATTTCATAGAAATTTTGTCTTTAGAGAAAATTTCATAGAAATTTTGTCTTTAGAGAAAATTTCATAGAAATTTTGTCTTAAGAGAAAATTTCATTGAAATTTTGTCTTTAGAGAGAATTTCATTGAAATTTTGTTGCTAGAGAAAATTTTATAGAAATTGTGTCTTTAGAGAAAATTTCATTAAAATATTGTCTTTAGAAAAAAAATATTCCTTGAAATTATGTCTTTAAAGAAAATTTCATAAAAATTCTTTTAAGACTTTCTTAAAGTTGAAAGTCGCATATAAATTTTTCTGTAAACAATCTTTCTTAGAAATTTTGTCCTTAGAGAAAATACCAAAAAAATTCTACAGGGTTAAAGAAATATGCAATGATTTTGCCCTTTCCAAAATTCCATGGTCTTAGCTATAAACGGCAACAAAAGGTAACATTTGGCAATATGAACAGAATTGCTCTCAATTATATGCATTCCATGTCAAAAATTTCGACTTGGTCTTACTCATATTTTTAACGGCATTTTGCTTTTGCCTTCAGTTTGCTCCCCTTCAAATATGAACAGAATTTCTCCCAATTATATGAATTCAATGTCAAAAATTTCGACATGGTCTTACTCGTATGTTTAACGGTATTTTGCTTTTGCCTTCAGTTTGCTCCCCTTCCCCACTACTACTGTTAATGGGACTATAAGAATACATTTCCAATAAGATCTCTCTGAATTTAAACTGTTATACTCTCACCCACCGAGAGGCTTAGAAAATTACCTTGTCAGTGCACGGCCAACCACTACATTCCAATGAGAACTTGATTCTGATTTTCTATTTATCCCCATGCACTTATGTTTGGAGTTCAGTTGTGTCGCATTGTTTATACCCGTCGCATGTCTTGTGGTGATCGCCTTCGCGTTCGCGAGTGCAATTACGTGTGTGTGTAGGAAAATAAAACAATCATCCCCCACCCCATCAATAACTGATTTCTGGGCAAAATTAAATAAATGACCATTTGATGTGGTTGTGTTTTGCGTTGGTGGTACAAGATGCACAAGCGAGCAAAGTGTTGTTGGGTCAGCTAGAAGGCTACAGCAGGGAGTGAGTATGAGCCATTACATGTTTGTGCTTAAAGGGCGAGGAGAAATCAATGCAAAACACCATTATCTGTACAATAGCAAAAGGTAAGTCTGTCATATTGAATACCTGTTCTTTCAAGTTTTCCTAACAGATATCCTAAAAATGAATTAAAATATAAATTTAATTGAAGTAAAGTTATTAAAAGAATATATTTTTGTTGGAACTGAGAATAGATAATTGAGAAATTGATCAGTTGCATGTAAAAACTTTAAGGGTTTATGTGCAAGTAGTGCAAAGAATGCTTTTTTTGCTTCTAATTTCCTAAGTAAAGAAGATAGGCAGTCAGTTAAAACTCTAAAAAACTTGTTTGCATTAAGTCATCATAGAATTTCATACAAATTTCGTCATCAGAAAAAATTTTAACGAAATTTTCTCTGAAGACAAAATTTCTATGAAATTTTCTCTAAAGACAAAAATTTTTCTAAGGACAAAATTTTCTCTAAGGGCAAAATTATAGAAATTTTGTCTTTAGAGAAAATTTAATAGAAATTTTGTCTTTAGAGAAAATTTCATAAAAATTTTGCCTTTGTAGAAAATTTCATAGAAATTTTGTCTTAGAGAAAATTTCATTGAAATTTTGTCTTTAGAGAAAATTTCGAAGAAATTTTGTCTTAAATGAAAAGTTTCATTAAAAATTTGTCTTAAGAGAAAATTTTCTTTAAAATTTCATAGAAATTTTGAAGTTTGTTTTTGAGAAAATTTCATAGAAATTTTGTCTTTAGAGAAAATTTCATAGAAATTTTGTCTTTAGAGAAAATTTCATAGAAATTTTGTCTTTAGAGAAAATTTCATAGAAATTTTGTCTTTAGAGAAAATTTCATAGAAATTTTGTCCTTAGAGAAAATTTCATAGAAATTTTGTCTTTAGAGAAAGTTTCATAGGAATTTTGTCTTTAGAGAAAATTTCATAGAAATTTTGTCTTTAGAGAAAATTTCATAGAAATTTTGTCTTTAGAGAAAATTTCATAGAAATTTTGTCTCGAGAGAAAATTTCATAGAAATTTTGTCTTTAGAGAAAATTTCATAGAAATTTTGTCTTTAGAGAAAATTTCATAGAAATTTTGTCTTTAGAGAAAATTTCATAGAATTTTGTCTTTAGAGAAAATTTCATAGAATTTTGTCTTTAGAGAAAATTTCATAGACATTTTTTCTTTAGGGAAAATTTCATATAAATTTTGTCTTTAGAGAAAATTTCATATAAATTTTGTCTTAAGAGAAAATTTTATAGAAATTTTGTCTTTAGAGAAAATTTCATAGAAATTTTGTCTTTAGAGAAAATTTCATAGAAATTGTGTCTTTAGAGAAAATTTCATAGAAATTTTGTCTTTAGAGAAAATTTCATAGAAATTTTGTCATTAGAGAAAATTTCATAGAAATTTTGTCTTTAGAGAAAATTTCATAGAAATTTTGTCTTTAGAGAAAATTTCATAGAAATTTTGTCTTTAGAGAAAATTTCATAGAATTTTGTCTTTAGAGAAAATTCCATAGAAATTTTGTCTTTAGAGAAAATTTCATATAAATTTTGTCTTTGAGAAAATTTCATAGAAATTTTGTCATTAGAGAAAATTTCATAGAAATTTTGTCTTTAGAGAAAATTTCATAGAAATTTTGTCTTTAGAGAAAATTTCATAGAAATTTTGTCTTTAGAGAAAATTTCATAGAAATTTTGTCTTTAGAGAAAATTTCATAGAATTTTGTCTTTAGAGAAAATTTCATAGACATTTTTTCTTTGGGAAAATTTCATATAAATTTTGTCTTTAGAGAAAATTTCATAGAAATTTTGTCTTTAGGGAAAATTTAGAAAATTTCATAGAAATTTTGTCTTTAGAGAAAATTTCATAGAAATTTTGTCTTTAGAGAAAATTTCATAGAAATTTTGTCTTTAGAGAAAATTTCATAGAAATTTTGTCTTTAGAGAAAATTTCATAGAAATTTTGTCTTTAGAGAAAATTTCATAGAAATTTTGTCTTTAGAGAAAATTTCATAGAAATTTTGTCTTTAGAGAAAATTTCATAGAAATTTTGTCTTTAGAGAAAATTTCATAGAAATTTTGTCTTTAGAGAAAATTTCATAGAAATTTTGTCTTTAGAGAAAATTTCATAGAAATTTTGTCTTTAGAGAAAATTTCATAGAAATTGTGTCTTTAGAGAAAATTTCATAGAAATTTTGTCTTTAGAGAAAATTTCATAGAAATTTTGTTTTTAGAGAAAATTTCATAGAAATTTTGTCTTTAGAGAAAATTTCATAGAAATTTTGTCTTTAGAGAAAATTTCATAGAAATTGTGTCTTTAGAGAAAATTTCATAGAAATTTTGTCTTTAGAGAAAATTTCATAGAAATTTTGTCTTTAGAGAAAATTTCATAGAAATGTTGTATTTAGAGAAAATTTCATAGAAATTTTGTCTTTAGAGAAAATTTCATAGAAATTTTGTCTTTAGAGAAAATTTCATAGAAATTTTGTCTTTAGAGAAAATTTCATAGAAATTTTGTCTTTAGAGAAAATTTCATAGAAATTTTGTCTTTAGAGAAAATTTCATAGAAATTTTGTCTTTAGAGAAAATTTCATAGAAATTTTGTCTTAAGAGAAAACTTCATAGAAATTTTGTCTTTAGAGAAAATTTCATAGAAATTTTGTCTTTAGAGAAAATTTCATAGAAATTTTGTCTTTAGAGAAAATTTCATAGAAATTTTGTCTTTAGAGAAAATTTCATAGAAATTTTTTTCTTTAGAGAAAATTTCATAGAAATTTTGTCTTTAGAGAAAATTTCATAGAAATTTTGTCTTTAGAGAAAACTTCATAGAAATTTTGTCTTTAGAGAAAATTTCATAGAAATTTTGTCTTTAGAGAAAATTTCATAGAAATTTTGTCTTTAGAGAAAATTTCATAGAAATTTTGTTTTTAGAGAAAATTTCATAGAAATTTTGTCTTTAGAGAAAATTTCATAGAAATTTTGTCTTTAGAGAAAATTTCTTAGAAATTTTACCTTTAGAGGAAACTTAACATAACATAGAATTTTGTCTTTTGTTTTTATAATCTTTTTATTGAAATATTGTCTTTGGAAAAATTTTCAGTGAAATTTTGTCTTTTGAAAAATTTTCTTTGAAATTTTGTCTTTAGACAAAATTTTATTAAAATTTAGTCTTCAAAAAATAATGTCATTGAAATTTTGTCTTTAGAAAAAAATTTATTGACATTATTCCATTACGGATTTATCAACATTTTTGAAAGAATGTCGACATGTAGATATTTTTGTTACAAAAACAAATGTTAGTACTCTTAAAATGTATGCGAGTAAACGTTTTCACACCGGCCGTATTCCCATATGCATCTTTTTTATTAAGCAAAATTAAGTCCCGTTAGAATAAATTCCAACATGAGAAGGAAAATTTCCAATAGTTATTGGCAAAATTAAGTTAAATACTTTCTCTTTTTAATGAGCATATTTTTCTCTGAGAATTCTTCCAGTTTGCTTCTCTCCTCCTTACATTGTTTTGGATGTGTCAATAGCAGCATCTTTTCGTACTAATCTCATCTTTCCAATATACAAGAGTATGAAAGCATTATGTTAGATCAAAGAGAGTTTAACCTCTTTTGATTTTGGTCTCCTACTGTTAAGTTTTGTTTTAACATTGGGTGAAGGTATAGTTATCGACTGCACTCTCGCATCCATTCTATTTGCAGTTTAATTGTATGTGTTGTCAGCACTTGCCGTGGTCATGGTGGGGTGGAATTGGTTATTCGACAATTTAAAGTAGTTTACATAAATGTCTGGTGTTGGATTTGATCAATACAAATTATGTTAAACTGTAATAGCACTGTAATCCTATAGTTAAGACTTTTTGTTATATTGGTTGGGGGAACCAATAGCATCATACCAATACTAAAACAATTTCGATTGCACTCTCATACTTATGTTCAATGTCTTCATTAGCAGCGCGGTGTTTCCGGCTGTTGTGTGTTAGTTGGTCTCATGCGTTATGTTCGCGCCCCTAGTGCGAAGAATGGAATTGGTATACGTTTGGGTGTGAGGAAAGGGAATTTGATGTAAAGGGTGATTTTTTTGAGGTTAGGATTTTCATGCATTAGTATTTGACAGATCACGTGGGATTTCAGACATGGTGTCAAAGAGAAAGATGCTCAGTATGCTTTGACATTTCATCATGAATAGACTTACTAACGAGCAACGCTTGCAAATCATTGAATTTTATTACCAAAATCAGTGTTCGGTTCGAAATGTGTTCAAATTTTGACAAATTTTGTTCAGCGATGAGGCTCATTTCTGGTTGAATGGCTACGTAAATAAGCAAAATTGCCGCATTTGGAGTGAAGAGCAACCAAAAGCCGTTCAAGAACTGCCCATGCATCCCGAAAAATGCACTATTTGGTGTGGTTTGTACGCTGGTGGAATCATTGGACCGTATTTTTTCAAAGATGCTGTTGGACGCAACGTTACGGTGAATGAACACATTTCGAACCGAACACTGATTTTGGTAATAAAATTCAATGATTTGCAGGCGTTGCTCGTTAGTAAGTCTATTCATGATGAAATGTCAAAGCATACTGGGCATCTTTCTCTTTGACACCATGTCTGAAATCCCACGTGATCTGTCAAATACTAATGCATCAAAATCCTAACCTCAAAAAAATCACCCTTTACAAATAATAAGAACATTCGGAAATTGACGGTCTGATTTACATTATTGAATTGAGTTTTGATCTTCAGTTTGTGCTTCAAATGCTCTTTACCTCTTAAAGATTCAAAGTGGAGAATATAACAAAATGTAATATGTATTTAGTTCGGGTATGGGTCCAAGTCCAACAAAGAAATTAAAGAGGAACAATTGGAAGAATACTTACGTATCAGAAAACAATTGTTTGGTTTTAGTTTTTTTTAGTTTTTATCTGCTGAAAATGGGAAAGCAGACGTTACTGCTGTTTCAGCAAACATGGGGCTGCTAAATTAGCAAACATTTGGGTCAGCTAAATCAGCAAACAAAATCTGCTGTTTTAAAAATAAAAAAAAAATGGAATGCTATTTTTTTATATACCTGTTGCTTGTTTTGATTACTTTAGGTATTTTTATACCCTCTACCATAGGATGGGGGCATTCTAATTTCGTCATTCTGTTAATGACACCTCGAAATATGCGTCTGAGCCCCATAAAGTATATATATATTCTTTATCGTCATGTCATTTGAAGTCGATCTAGCCATGACCGACCGTCTGTTCGTCTGTCCGTCCGTCTGTCTGTCGAAAGCTCGTTAACTTTCGAAGCAGTAAAGATAGCCGTTTAAAATTTTGCACAAATTCTCTTTATTAGTGTAGGTAGGGATTGTAAATGGGCCAAATCGGTCCATGTTTTGACATAGCTGCCATATAAACCGATCTTGGGTCTTGACTTCTTGAGTCTCTGGAAGGCGCAATTCTCGTCCGATTTGACTTAAATTTTGCACGTGATATTTTGGTATCACTTCCAATAAATATGCAAAGTATGATTCAAATTGGTTCATAGTCTGGTATACCTGTCATATAAACCGATCTCGAATCTTGACTTATTGAGCCAATAGAGCGCGCAATTCCGATTTGGCTGAAATTTTGCATGAGTTGTTTTGTTATGACTTCCAACGAATATGCAAAGTATGGCGCAAATCGGTACATAACCTTATATAGCTGCCATATAAACTGGAATGTTGTCTTCTTGAGCCTCTAGAGGGCGCAATTCTCATCCGATTTGGCAGACATTTTGTACATCGGATTCTCTCATGACTTTCAACACACGTGTGTAATATGGTTTGAATCGATCAAAAGCTTGATACAGCTCCCATTCAAACCTATCTCTCGATTTTGCTTCTTGAGCCCTACAAGGCGCAATTTTTATCCGAATGAACTGAAATTTTACACGATGACTTCTAAAATGTTCGGCATTCATTAATGGTCTGAATCGGACTTTAACTTGATATAGCTCCAATAGCATTACAGTTCTTATTCAATATTCCTTGTTTGCCTAAAAAGAGATAGCACTCGACAAATGCGATCCATGGTGGAGGGTATATAAGATTCGGCCGGGCCGGACTTTTTTTTTTAATTTTTTTAGAAGTTTTGTAAGAAGAGTCGATTTTATTTCCTGGAATATTACTGTAAATAAGCTACCTGATCCATCCATAGGTCTACATTTCGAAATGCGGCTGAGTTCGCACGCATTTTTTGTTATTCCTCTACTAAGGTGTACATGACTGGCATGGCCTTATATATCTAAATTTAAAGGAAAAAATTATGGAAAATATACACTCAGTGGTGTTTATAAACATCCACTGAGACACACATTAACATTTGTATTTTACTTTTTCTTCTAACATTCCCTTCATAATTAAGCAGCATTTATTTTCAGCAAACAATACATTTTTCAGCAATAAGCCTGCTACTCTGAAGTTGAAGAGCTACTGCTGTAACATCAGAACTACTGCTACAATGGTAGCAAAATTAACTACCAATATTCAGCAGACAGTGTTTGCTATCTTCAACAAACTTTTTCTATGAGCCTACCATATTTTATTACATGTATATGAAAACTCAAAAAGGGAGAGTTATAATTCTATGATTGACATTGACATTAGCTATCGTAAAATTGCAAATATGCCCATGCAAATTCCATTAAGGAAGAGTGGGGATACTTCTCTCATATCAATGAGTGCTGTCCAATACAAGTTTACTCTAAACGAGAGGGATCTCGTTTTTGCCGAGCTCGAATGACTTGCTGCAGAGCGACACCACTTTAATAGATAAGTTTACACAGCTGATTACCTATGGTATATGGTATGGTGACGACACTTGGGAGGTATATACAGGGTGATTTTTTTGAGGTTAGGATTTTCATGCATTAGTATTTGACAGATCACGTGGGATTTCAGACATGGTGTCAAAGAGAAAGATGCTCAGTATGCTTTGACATTTCATCATGAATAGACTTACTAACAAGCAACGCTTGCAAATCATTGAATTTTATTACCAAAATCAGTGTTCGGTTCGAAATGTGTTCATTCACCGTAACGTTGCGTCCAACAGCATCTTTGAAAAAATACGGTCCAATGATTCCACCAGCGTACAAACCACACCAAACAGTGCATTTTTCGGGATGCATGGGCAGTTCTTGAACGGCTTCTGTTTGCTCTTCACTCCAAATGCGGCAATTTTGCTTATTTACGTAGCCATTCAACCAGAAATGAGCCTCATCGCTGAACAAAATTTGTCAAAATTTGAACACATTTCGAACCGAACACTGATTTTGGTAATAAAATTCAATGATTTGCAAGCGTTGCTCGTTAGTAAGTCTATTCATGATGAAATGTCAAAGCATACTGAGCATCTTTCTCTTTGACACCATGTCTGAAATCCCACATGATCTGTCAAATACTAATGCATGAAAATCCTAACCTCAAAAAAATCACCCTGTATATACCTCCCAAGTGTCGTCACCACTAGGGGGTGATAACCATCGGTGAAGTTTGTTCCGATGTTCTCGTCGGGATTTGAACCAAGGCGCTCAACTTCAAAGGCGAATATCCTAAGTTCTGAGCTATGGTGCCTCTATTAGTGTTTCAAAAAATCTTTTCATTCTTTAAGTATTTTCCAAATATCATCAAAAATATAAACCTAGGAATTCCATCAGCGGCTAGATGAGATGAAGATCTTACTTGCAGTAACGCTATTTGCCAATCAAAAACTTTTGTATACCCACAATTATTAACTTTTGGCAAACCTTATGCTGACTGCAAATTAACGATTGTTTTGGACCTCTGTTAGCCATACTCAGAAATTGATACTTAAAAAATTTATCTATATGGTGGCTATATCGAAATGTAAAAAATACTTGATAGTAGTGAAAGTAGGAGGGGCTGATATAACTCATTATTATATAGAAATCGGATGAAAAATATGCCCCTTAAAAGTAAAATCTTTGTTTGGAAAATATATAGAAGGCGCAAATGAATCTCATATTCCTTATTTCAAAGCAATAGGAAAATTTAGGAGACCGGTCTATATTGGAGCTTTCTCAAAATGCAATTCGAGTTCAAACTCATCTTCAAGAAGGAAGAAGACATGAGAAAATTAGACACCCTGTTTTTTAAAGGAATTTTCATAGCCAATAGACATGAATATTCTTAACGCGCGGACTGACATGCACATGCACTCAGTACGTTTTTGAAGCATTCGCCATTGTGATGTGTGAACTAAATTTTTTTGTTATGATCGAAAAGACCAATAAATGGTAACTTTTGACTTCAAAAAGTACCTTTTTAACCCCAAACCCCATTTATCATGCCTGATAACTATTTGTTTGGAAAGCTTTCTTTTCTAAATATTTGGTCATTGCAACCCTCACCCAGGTGTTATAATACGGACGCCATATTTGCAAGGAGCGAATAATGTTAAGCTTTGTACAGATCGCAGAACGATTAACAAAAATTGCATACCTCCTCTCTGCACCACTCTTTAAAAAGCATTCCACTTTCCAGCGCTAACAAAAACTTAAATCTACTCTACACGCAAAAGTAAAATTGTTTTTGGATTTTCGCTCTCTTTTTGTTGTAAGCGAGGCCATCTTCTCAGAGAAAGAATTTTTTAATGTTCAAAAAAGTTATTTAACAGCTCGCGCAACTCATTAATGAGAGTTAAAACTGTTGCCACCTGTTATCTGTGAATTTGTACGTTAACGTGGTGGGGGATGAGCAACAGCTTTCTAATAAGAAAAACATTACCTACTCCTTTGTATCCCCATTGAAAAATGACCATTCAATAGTGTGTTTTTCGTGGATTTTAGTCATTGCGCGCAAGAAAAAAGTTATATGTTGTACAAATCATAATCGATACACTTAATGTTTTTGCTACGTATTTTTTCCATTATACGACTTTTTAACCAACGTATTTGTTCTTTAGTGCGGAAATAGGTACATAATGTGAATAGTCGGTAAGTGTGATCTATGTAGATAAGACTGTTCATGGCAGATAAGTGTGCAAATGGTCGATAAGTGTGTCTCTTATTAAGGAGAAACAGTCGTCTTTTATAAGCAAGGTTTTTCTTTCGTTAGGTATTTGTTAGAAATGGAGTGCAAAAGAAAATTCTAAAAAGATCTAAGGATGTCCGTTTGTCTGTGCGTCTGTCTGTTGTAATCACTCTACTGTCTCCAAAAATTGAGATAATGAGCTGAAATTTGGCACAGATACGTATTTTTGCTGCACGCATGTTAAGTTCTTGAATGGGCCAAATCGGACCATATTTGGATATAGCTGCCATATAGACCGATCCGCCGATTTTGGGGTCTGAAACCCACAAAACCTGCATTTATTACCCGATTTTGATGAAATTTGAAAGATTGAGTTGTATTAAGCCTCCCGATTTGCGACTCGAATATGGTTCAGATTGGTCTTTATTCAGATATAGCTGCCATATAGACCGATCTAACGATTTAGGGTCTGAAACCCATAAAAGCATCATTTATTACCCAATTTCGCTGAAATTTGAAACATTGAGTTATTTTAAGCCTTCCGACATCCGACCTAAATATGGTTTTAATCCGACTATATTTAGATATAGCTGCCATATAGACCGATCTGCCGATTTAGGGTCTAAAACCCTTAGAAGCTGCATTTATTACCCGATTTCGTTGAAATTTTCAGATTGGTTTTTATTCTGATATAGCTGCCATATATATCGATCTAGCGATTTAGGGTCTGAAGCCCATAAAACCTTTTTTTACCCGATTTCGCTGAAATTTGAAACATTGAGTTGTTTTAAGCCTCCCGACATCCGACCTAAATATGGTTCTAATCCGACTATATTTAGATATAGCTGCCATATAGACCGATCTGTCGATTTAGGGTCTGAAACCTTTAAAAGCTTTATTTATTACATGATTTCGCTGAAACTTGAAACAGTGAGTTGTTGTAATCTGAAACCCATTAAAGCTGCATTTATTTTGCGTTTTCACTGAATTTTGAAACAGTGAGCTGCTTTGAGCCTCCCGACATCCGACTTGAATGTGGTTTAAATCGGTCTGTATTTAGATATAGCTGCCATAAAGACAGATCTGCCGATTTAGGGCCTGAAACCCATAAATGCTGTAATTATTACCCGATTTCACTGAGACTTGGAAAAGTGAGTTGTTTTAAGCCTCCCAACTTCTGACCCAAATATAACTCAGGTCAGACTTTATTTCGATATAGCTGCCAAATAGACCGATCTGCCGGTTAAGGGTCTGAAGCCCATAAAAACCGTATTTATTGCCTCATTTCGCTGAAACTGTTACTTGTATAGGAGTTCTCGGGACCTGAATATAATATGATCCAGATCAGCCAATATTAAGGTATAACTATGGATATGGTAGTGGAGTTATTATATAGGAGGATGGTTAATTTATCCATGGTGGTGGGTACCCAAAGATCGGCACGGCCAAACTTAACACGTTTTTACTTGTTTATGTTTCATACGAGGGTTGCCCTTCATATTTCGGAATAGGACAGCCGCAGTTTTTACCGTATATTGTTTACTCGCATACTCATACATTTGAACTTCATTAAGGTATATTAAGAATGATATGAAAAATTTTATATGTAATATATAGCATCGGTCTCGTTTTAATGTGCTTGGTAAATCTCCCGAATTCTTTGAATAACTCTGGAATCATCATCA
>NC_081553.1:93657378-93669176 GCF_963082655.1 Stomoxys calcitrans
AATGACAAGTCTTTGTTCAATTTTGTAGAACAAAATATTAGTCTTTTTGGTAGCAATATCCAAATATAGACCCCTCTAAACCAAATACGACACTGATGTCGAAAAGCCCAACAAATGTCACTGTGTCAAATTTCAACGAAATCGGGTTAAAAATGCGCCTTTTATGGGGTCAAGGTTTTAAATCGAGAGATCGGTCTGTATGACAGCTATATCCAAATCAGAACCCAAATTGAAGAGGGAAGTCAAAGGGCGTATCACAACTCACTGTCCCAAATTTCGGCGGCGTCGGACTATCAATGCGCCTTAATGGGCCCAAAACCTTAAATCCGGAGATAGATCTATATGGCAGGTATATCAAAATCTAGACCGATCTGGGCCAAATAGAAAGAAGATGTCGAAGAGCTTAATGCAACTCACTGTCCCAATTTTCGGTCAAATCGGACAATAAATGCGCCTTTTATGGGCCCAAAACCATAAATCTAGAGATCGGTCTATATGGAAGGTGTATCAAAATTTGGATCGATCTGGGCTAAATTGCAGAAAAATGTCGGAAAGATTAACATAACTCACTGTCCCAAATATCGGCGCAATCGAACAATAAATGGGTCTTTTATGGGCCCAAGACTATAAATCGAGAGATCATTCTATATGGCAGCTGTATAAAAATCTGGACCGATCTGCGCCAGATTAAAGATAAAAGGGTCTACCACAACTCACTGTCTCAAAATCGGACAATAAATGAGCATTTTATATGTCCAAAAGATTAAATCGAGAGATCGGTCTATATGGCAGCTATATCCATATCTGGACTGATCTGGGCTAAATTACAGAAAAATTTTGAAAAGATTAACATAACTCACTGTCCCAAATATCGGCGCAATCGGACAATAAATGGGTCTTTTATGGACCCAAGACCTTAAAGCGAGAGATCGGTCTATATGGCAGCTATATCCAACTGCGGACCGATCTGGATGTTAACTCACTGCCCTAAATTTCAGCAAAATCGGATAATAAATGTAGCTTTTATGGGCCTAAGACCTTAAATCGGCGGATCGGTCTATATGGGGTCTATATCAAGATATATTCCGATATAGCCCATCTTCGAACTTAACCTGATTAGGGACAACAAGTAAAAGCGTGCTAAGTTCGGCCGGGCCGAACCTTATTTACCCTCCACCATGGGTCGCATTTGTCGAGTTCTTTTCCCGGCATCTCTTCTTAGGCAAAAAAGGATATAAGAAAAGATTTGCTCTGCTATCAGAGCGATATCAATATACGGTCCGGTTTGGACCACAATTAAATTATGTTGGAGACCTTTGTAAAATGTCAGCCAATTTGAATAAGAATTGCGCCCTTTGTGGGCTCAAGAAGTATAATAGAGAGATCGATTTATATGGAAGCTGTATCGGGCTATAGACCGATTCAGACCATAATAAACACATATGTTGATGGTCAAGAGAGGATTAGTCGTACAAAATTTCAGGCAAATCGGATAATAATTGCGACCTCTAGATGCTCAAGAAGTCAAGTCCCCAGATCGGTGTACATGGCAGCTATATCAGGTTATGAACCGATTTAAACCTTATTTGACACACTTGTTGAAAGTAAAAATAAAATACGTCATGCAAAATTTCAGCCAAATCGGATAGGAATTGCGTCCTCTAGAATCTCAAGAAGTCAAGTCCCCAGATCTGTTTATATGACAGCTATATTAGGTTATGAACCGATTTGAACCATACTTGGCACAGTTGTTGGATATCATACCAAAACACGTCGTGCAAAATTTCATTCCAATCGGATAAGAATCGCGCACCCTAGAGGCTTAAGAAGTCAAGACCCAAGATCGGTTTATATGACAGCTATATCAGGTTATGGACCGATTTGAACCATACTTGGCACACTTGTTGGATATCATAATAAAACACGTCGTGTAAAATTTCATTCGAATCGTATAAGAATTGCGCACTTTAGAGGCTCTAGAAGTCAAGACCCAAAATCAGTTTATATGACAGCTATATCAAAACATGGACCTATATGGCCCATTTACAATATCAACCGACCTACACTAATAAGAAGTATTTGTGCAAAATTTCAAGCTGCTAGCTTTACTCTTTCGGAAGTTAGCGTGCTTTCGACAGACAGACGGACGGAAGGACAGACGGACGGACATGGCTAGATCGACATAAAATGTCGCGACGATCAAGAATATATATACTTTATGGGGTCTCAGACGAATATTTCGAGTTGTTACAAACAGAATGACGAAATTAGTATACCCCCCATCCTATGGTGGAGGGTATACAAAAAGAATCTGTGCAAAGTTTCAGCTCCATATCTCCATTTTTAAAGACTGTAGTGTGATTTCAACAGACAGACGGACGGACATGGCAAGATGGTCTTAGATTTTTACGACGATCAAGAATTTATATACTTTATAGGATCGGAAACGGATATTTCCACGTGTTGCAAAAGGAATGACAAAATGAATATACCCCCATCCTGTAGTGGTGGGTATAAAAAGCTTAAAAACATATGAATAGGGCCAATTGTCTGCAATTTCTTCGATAAGGTCCGTTCTACATCTTTAGAATACACCCCAAAACCCACCTTGTCGTCTAGTTTGGAACCATACGTATAGAACTCTATGTAACTTCTATTACCAGGGATATCGTAGTTACAGGAACAGTGCGTAGTTCCAGGAACAGTACTTTTATCAAACAGCGGCTCAGCCAAGTTGTAATCTACACTGCATGAAACATCGGACATTGTATCAAGGATAGCACAGTGTCCTCAGCCACCACATGACCAAAGACAAAGCTCCCTTAGCCTCACGGCAGTGGTCGCAGCAATTTGTCTACCCACAATGTCCAGAGGCATAAGATGTAGCATTAAATTCAGTGCATCAGATGGTGTCATCCCCAGTGCGGCTGTGATGCTCAAACGAGCTATTGTTTAGATTCGATTTAATAATGAACAATAGGTGGACTTTTGAAGCACCGTCCACCAGATTGCAATACCATATATCATTATAGGTCTGACAACTGCAGTATATATCCAGTGCATGACCAGCGGTCTAAACTCCCAACTTTTGCTAATGGCTCTCTTGCAGTTGTATATGGCAAGAGTTGCCTTTCTTGCCATTTCCAAAATATCGGATTTGAAGTCCAATTTCCTGTCCTCCAAAACACGCAGGAAATTTGGGTTTTATGTAAGTGGAACATTCTCTCCTTCCAAGGAGACAGGTCCCACTGTAGGCAACTTGTATCTCCTGCTCAAAAGAACTAATTCCCTCTTGCACGGATTTACACCTAAACCTCTTTCCGTAGCCCACTTTGCTATTGCACGTAGAGCTTCCTGAAGTATATCTCTTAGAGTGCTGGGAAACTTTCCCTAACCGCAATTGCCACGTCATCTGCATACGCGACCACTTTTACGACTTTTTCTTCCAGAGACAATAATATATTGTTAATGGCTATATTCCAAAGTAAAGGAGACATTACACCTCCTCGAGGTGTTCCTCTGCTGACCCATATTTTTAGATCCACAGATCCCAAGCCTGCCGTAATGCATCTTTTATTAAGTAAGTTAATAATAAACTTTCTTACGGTAAAGTTGATGCCTAGAAACTACAACTCCTTCATAATTGACGTCGGTTTTACATTATTGAAAGCACCTTCAATGTCAAGAAATGTTACCATTGTATATTCTTTGACGGCAAGATAACTCTCTATATAGCCGACTAGGTCTTGAAGGGCTGTTTCAGTGGACGTGCCCTTAGCATATGCATACTGCTGCCGCGACAGGTGATCTCCAGGAAACTTTGCCCTAATATATGTTTTTATCAACATCTCAAGAGTTAGGATGACAGACTAATAAGGAAAAAATCTTTCGCCTTCGTGTGGTAAGGTTTTCCTGCTTTCGGAATGAAAATGACCCTTGTGTTCTTCCAAACCATAGATATGACATTCTGATACAAGCAGCAGAGTATATCCTAAGCCAAGGAACCAGTCTATCAGACACAAATTGTAATTCAACAGGTAATTAATCATCAGGGCCTAGCAACTTGACGAAGTCGAAATTTCTTATCGTCCAAAGGATTTTCGGCTCACACAATTTCCCTAACAACCTCCGACGAACGCATACCAGTGACATCCACGTTGTTCGCTGGAGAGTTTCCCGTTAAATGTGTATCGACGAGTAAATAGTTCTAGTGTTTCCTCACTAGAAATTGTCCATACATTCTCTGCCTTTAGAATATACCCCACCGTAGTAGGTCCCATGGACAGAAAATTCCTTAGCTTAGAGGTCTCAGATGTATCCTCTACGAAGCTGAAGAATTCTACCCAGAATTTTTTCTGAGCCTTTCTCAGCTCGCCCTTATATTTTCTTAGCTTAGCCTTATGGATGTTACAATCGTGTGGTGCTCTTGTGTCTTTTGCTCTGTTGAAGAGTTTTCTGAAGTCCTTCCTTAGATCAGCCAGCTCTGGGGTCCACCATGGCGGTCGCTGTTTGCCCCTTGGCTTGGCACTAGGACATGCTAACACAAGCGAGTCATTCAGGGCCTTCGTGATCCGCTTGAACACTATGTCTTTATGCTCAGCACTTTCCACTTCCTTTTCTGGTGCAGAATTTGGCGAAATTTATCCCAATCCGCCTTTTTTCTGTTTAGCCGAGTGATCACTTCTGCAGTATTTTCCCCAAAACTGAAACTAATATAACGATGATCAGAGAAGCTGTGGTCATCCAACACTTCCCAGTCGCATATTCTTCCACTTATATCTTCCGATACAAAGGTAATATCTAAGCAGCTCACCCCTTTCGTTGACATACAAATTTCTCCATATCTGGTGACGTGCATTAGCATCACTTCCTACAATGAGGCTCTTCTTCCCTACAGAAGCGGCTTTAATCAGCGACTTAAGGTTTGAAGGCGGCATCTCTGAATCGTGTGCCATATATGGGGAAGCCAGCCAGTGATGAGACTTATTTACTTCAAGGCTGACTACTACTGAATCATCAGTGCTTAGCGACGGAAGAAGAAAAGTATTTAAGCTAATCTTTGCAAGAAATCAGGCTCTGTGTCTCCCATTCCTCGTACCTTTGAGTAGTTTAAATCCCGGAATTTTTAGTCCACCAACCATT
The DNA here is from genome assembly GCF_963082655.1 of Stomoxys calcitrans. Lineage (NCBI taxonomy): Eukaryota > Metazoa > Arthropoda > Insecta > Diptera > Muscidae > Stomoxys > Stomoxys calcitrans. The sequence continues at coordinate 93,662,521 of NC_081553.1, forward strand.
CCTCTACATACCCATTGTTCCTGGATAAGAACCACTTCAAATCCCTTTGCCATCAGTAGGACCTTTAATGCCGCCGAAGCGGCCTTAATGGTGGAGATTTATCTGCAGAAATCGGACCATAGTCAGGATTCAGAACTTCCAACACTGTTGTGTTAGTCTCTTCTTCTGATTCCGCCACAAGTTCATCCTCACAAGATTCCTTAGATGTTGTCATGATGAGCTTCCGTACGAATCCAGGGGCAGGTGAGAAAGCAGTAGAACCATTCTTTCTCAGGATATTGGACACTAGCGGTGTGGACGATTTCTCCTTAAATGCTTCATTAGCTGCTGCTGTCGAAGTACTTTTTGAGTTCCGTGCTTCCTCGCTGACGCAGACCTTGAGCCCTGTCCAATCGGATTACCCACCCACACAGGGCTTGTCTGGTCCCGTTTCGTTGCCATCCCCTCCTGTTTCGATTGTTGCAGGGGATTTTCAGTCTCCTGCAATCCGCCAGACTTTAGCAATCTGGTCGATGGTTCGCAGACAAGTGTTCAGCAACAATTGCTGAGTCATCTCCTGATTCCCCAATCCCACCACTTCAATAGACCTTCATTTTCAACTTGTTGAATCCGTTGGATACAACTCCTTCAGACTTGTTGAGGTCTGCAAGCCAGCCGGAGTTATGTACGAATGCATGTCTCCGGTCACCATCAGCCTCATACAATCTACCAATCTTCCAGTCGGTGGTTGAAAGATTGGGATTACATTCCCTTAGTTTTCCAGTATCAAATCAGAATCTGAGGGAATCCTTGGTATCCAAGCATGCGTCATTGGTCGAGAAGGAATATGTTCCTTCTTGACTTAATCTAGTGCTGCACCTGGCCAGATCTCACCAATCCTTTTTTGGCTCACAACGATACATTTCAATTCAACGTTGATCCGCGAAGGCAATTACTCTGTATCGGCCCCGATACCAGCCTGCATCGTCACAGACTGGAGGATATCCTGGAAATCCCCCAAGGACATCGTACCCCACTTCCATAATTCCTAGGTATACAGCCCTGTTCTTCTCCCTTGTCGACAACTGCCATCACCATGCGAAGAAAGAATCAGTACGGCCTTATCCTTAAGACTTGAATCATGTGTCTTCCTCAAAGCCCCTGTCGGCTAGTCGAGGTTTCAGTAGCAGACAACATGCTATGGACTGATACCACCACCGCAGCTGTTGGGTCTTTGGAGTCCATTCTAAGCCTACTCCCGGGCTCTAGATTTGCCGCTGCGATGGATACAGACGCAGATCATCAACCGCCTAATGGCCACCACTATCGCAGGTATCCTGGAGTGACTTACATTTTTCTTCCAAAAATAATGACCTATTACGAGTTATAGGAAAATTCTTAGGGAGCGAAATAACAAAAAGTCCGCCCCACTTAACGGTTGGTTGCTGATCCTCTAAAGAGGAAATGGCAACAAAATTTTCTGTATAGACAAAGGTCAAAATTTATAAATTTTCTCTATGAAATTTTCTATGACATTTTCTCTAAGACAAAATTTCTATGAAATTTTCTCTAAAGACAAAATTTCTATGAAATTTTCTCTAAAGACAAAATTTCTATGAAATTTTCTCTAAAGACAAAATTTCTATGAAATTTTCTCTAAAGACAAAATTTCTATGAAATTTTCTCTAAAGAAAAAAATTTCTATAAAATTTTCTCTAAAGAAAAAAATTTCTATAAAATTTTCTCTAAAGAAAAAAATTTCTATAAAATTTTCTCTAAAGAAAAAAATTTCTATAAAATTTTCTCTAAAGAAAAAAATTTCTATAAAATTTTCTCTAAAGACAAAATTTCTATGAAATTTTCTCTAAAGACAAAATTTCTATGAAATGATCTCTAAAGACAAAATTTCTATGAAATTTTCTCTAAAGACAAAATTTCTATGAAATTTTCTCTAAAGACAAAATTTCTATGAAATTTTCTGTAAAGACAAAATTTCTATGAAATTTTCTCTAAAGACAAAATTTCTATGAAATTTTCTGTAAAGACAAAATTTCAATGAAATTTTCTCAAAGACAAAATTTCTATGATATTTTCTCTAACACAAAATTTCTATGAAATTTTCTCTAAAGACAAAATTTCTATGAAATGATCTCTAAAAACAAAATTTCTATGAAATTTTCTCTAAAGACAAAATTTCTATGAAATTTCCTCTAAAGACAAAATTTCTATGAAATTTTCTATAAAGACAAAATTTCTATGGAATTTTCTCTAAAGACAAAATTCCAATGAAATTTTCTCTAAAGACAAAATTTCTATGAAATTTTCTCTAAAGACAAAATTTCTATTAAATTTTCTCTAAACACAAAATTTCTATGAAATTTTCTCTAAAGACAAAATTTCTATGAAATTTTCTCTAAAGACAAAATTTCTATGAAATTTTCTCGAAAGACAAAATTTCTATGAAATTTTCTCTAAAGACAAAATTTCTATGAAATTTTCTCTAAAGAAAAAAATTTCTATAAAATTTTCTCTAAAGAAAAAAATTTCTATAAAATTTTCTCTAAAGACAAAATTTCTATGAAATTTTCTCTAAAGACAAAATTTCTATGAAATTTTCTCTAAAGACAAAATTTCTATGAAATTTTCTCTAAAGACAAAATTTATATGAAATTTTCTCTAAAGAAAAAAATTTCTATGAAATTTTCTCTAAAGAAAAAAATTTCTATGAAATTTTCTCTAAAGACAAAATTTCTATGAAATTTTCTCTAAAGACCAAAATTCTATGAAATTTTCTCTAAAGAAAAAAATTTCTATGAAATTTTCTCTAAAGAAAAAAATTTCTATGAAATTTTCTCTAAAGACAAAATTTCTATGATATTTTCTCTAAGACAAAATTTCTATAAAATTTTCTCTAAAGACAAAATTTCTTTGAAATTTTCTCTAAAGACAAAATTTCTATTAAATTTTCTCTAAAGACAAAATGTCTATGAAAATTTCTCTAAAGACAAAATTTCTATGAAATTTTCTCTAAAGACAAAATTTCTATGAAATTTTCTCTAAAGACAAAATTTCTATGAAATATTCTCTAAGACAAAATTTCTATAAAATTTTCTGTAGAGACAAAATTTCTTTGAAATTTTCTCTAAAGACAAAATTTCTATTAAATTTTCTCTAAAGACAAAATTTCTATGAAATTTTCTCTAAAGACAAAATTTCTATGAAATTTTCTCTAAAGACAAAATTTCTATGAAATTTTCTCTAAAGACAAAATTTCTATGAAATGATCTCTAAAGACAAAATTTCTATGAAATGATCTCTAAAGACAAAATTTCTAGGAAATTTTCTCTAAAGACAAAATTTCTATGAAATTTTCTCTAAAGAAAAAAATTTTTATGAAATTTTCTCTAAAGACAAAATTTCTATGAAATTTTCTCTAAAGAAAAAAATTTCTATGAAATTTTCTCCAAAGACAAAATTTCTATGAAATTTTCTCCAAAGACAAAATTTCTATGAAATTTTCTCCAAAGACAAAATTTCTATGAAATTTTCTCTAAAGACAAAATTTCTATGAAATTTTCTCTAAAGAAAAAAATTTCTATGAAATTTTCTCTAAAGACAAAATTTCTATGAAATTTTCTCTAAAGACAAAATTTCTATGAAATTTTCTCTAAAGACAAAATTTCTATGAAATTTTCTCTAAAGACAAAATTTCTATGAAATTTTCTCTAAAAACAAAATTTCTATGAAATTTTCTCTAAAGACAAAATTTCTATGAAATTTTCTCTAAAGACAAAATTTCTATGAAATTTTCTAAAGACAAAATTTCTATGAAATTTTCTCTAAAGACAAAATTTCTATGAAATTTTCTCTAAAGACAAAATTCCAATGAAATTTTCTCTAAAGACAAAATTTCTATGAAATTTTCTCTAAAGACAAAATTTCTATTAAATTTCCTCTAAAGACAAAATTTCTATGAAATTTTCTCTAAAGACAAAATTTCTATGAAAGACAAAATTTCTATGAAATTTTCTCTAAAGACAAAATTTCTATGAAATTTTCTCTAAAAACAAAATTTCTATGAAATTTTCTCTAAAGACAAAATTCCAATGAAATTTTCTCTAAAGACAAAATTTCTACGAAATTTTCCCTAAAGACAAAATTTCTATGAAATTTTCTCTAAAGACAAAATTTCTATGAAATTTTCTCTTAAGACAAAATTTCTATGAAATTTTCTCTAAAGACAAAATTTCTATGAAATTTTCTCTAAAGACAAAATTTCTATGAAATTTTGTCTAAAAACAAAATTTCTATGAAATTTTCTCTAAAGACAAAATTTCTATGAAATTTTCTCTAAAGACAAAATTTTTATGAAATTTTCTCTAAAGACAAAATTTCTATGAAAATTTCTCTAAAGACAAAATTTCTATGAAATTTTCTCTAAAGACAAAATTTCTATGAAATTTTCGCTAAGGACATGAAATTTTCTATGAAATTTTCTCTAAAGACAAAATTTCTATGAAATTTTCTCTAAAGACAAAATTTCTATGAAATTTTCGCTAAGGACATGAAATTTTCTATGAAATTTTCTCTAAAGACAAAATTTCTATGAAATTTTCTCTAAAGACAAAATTTCTATGAAATTTTCTCTAAAGACAAAATTTCTATGAAATTTTCTCTAAAGACAAAATTTCTATGAAATTTTCTCTAAAGACAAAATTTCTATGAAATTTTCTCTAAAGACAAAATTACTATGAAATTTTCTCTAAAGACAAAATTTCTAAAGAAATTTTCTCTAAAGCCAAAATTTCTATGAAATTTTCTCTAAAGACAAAATTTCTATGAAATTTTCTCTAAAGACAAAATTTCTATGAAATTTTCTCTAAAGACAAAATTTCTATGAAATTTTCTCTAAAGAAAAAAATTTCTATGAAATTTTCTCTAAAGACAAAATTTCTATAAAATTTTCTCTAAAGACAAAATTTCTATGAAATTTTCTCTAAAGACAAAATTTCTATGAAATTTTCTCTAAAGACAAAATTTCTATGAAATTTTCTCTAAATACAAAATTTCTATGAAATTTTCTCTAAAGACAAAATTTCTATGAAATTTTCTCTAAAGACAAAATTTCTATGAAATTTTCTCTAAAGACAAAATTTCTATGAAATTTTCTCTAAAGACAAAATTTCTATGAAATTTTCTCTAAAGACAAAATTTCTATGAAATTTTCTCTAAAGACAAAATTTCTATGAAATTTTCTCTAAAGACAAAATTTCTATGAAATTTTCTCTAAAGACAAAATTTCTATGAAATTTTCTCTAAAGACAAAATTTCTATGAAATTTTCTCTAAAGACAAAATTTCTATGAAATTTTCTCTAAAGACAAAATTTCTATGAAATTTTCTCTAAAGACAAAATTTCTATGAAATTTTCTCTAAAGACAAAATTTCTATGGAATTTTTTCTAAAGACAAAATTTCTATGAAATTTTCTCTAAAGACAAAATTTCTATGAAATTTTCTCTAAAAAAAAATTTCTATGAAATTTTCTCTAAAGACAAAATTTCTATGAAATTTTCTCTAAAGACAAAATTTCTATGAAATTTTCTCTAAAGGCAAAATTTCTATGAAATTTTCTCTAAAGACAACATTTCTATGAAATTTTCTCTAAAGACAAAATTTCTATGAAATTTTCTCTAAAGACAAAATTTCTATGAAATTTTCTCTAAAGACAACTATTAATTTAATTCCCTTAACGAAATATTTCAATGAGATTTTTGCGTTTTCTAATTTTTTCATGCAAATTTATAAATTTTACCCAACTCAGTAAGAAAGCAAACAAATAACAAAAATCCTTTGCTTATTTTCATTATTCAAGTACTTGTGTCTCACCTTAATTTTCAATGAAATCCCTCTCATATCCATTTTGCCCATGGCGGCATAAAAACAACACCTACTTGTCATGAGAATTGCTAAACTATAATTTTTGTATAATTTTGATAAAAATCAGAGTAATTTTTATGATTATTATTATTTTTTTGTGTTGGTAGTGGTATTGTAGTTTGTTGTTGATGTTGCGATGAGGCACAAATGTTTCGCACCTAAAACACTTAGGAAACTCAAACCATACTCCAACATGCGATCCCAAAACATAAATGGGGTTAAAAGGCTTCCTCTTTCCTTGGGGCTATTTTGCCGTTCATCGAGCAAGTGAGAATAGAGAAATGAGTTCCTGTGGTTAAAAAGGTACGCAAGCGGGTATGTAAGTTTTCTAGGTTGTAATAATGCATACTTGAAATTGTTGGCAAAACAATTGGAGCAACAATTTCAACCCACTGGGAATTTTAAGCTTAAAGAATAATGTTGTGGTGGGATATAGTACAAATTACAGCCAGGATATACAATAAGTTGAGAATTATCCTTTATGGGGAAAGATTTGGCGTAAGTTCTTGTAATTGTGAGTCAATGATAGAGCATCAGCAAAGTTCATGTATTGTATTGCAATGAAAAGAACAATAATTCGGATATGTTTAATTGAAAGTAGACAATTTATTTTACTTTATGGAGATATATATATCGCAGTCCCTCTGAGTGTCCATTAATTTGTTTATAAAGTACAGATCGTATTTTAGTTCAGTGTTTCTTGAATATTGCCACAGACCTCTTTTTTGGCGTAGAGACT